>NW_016911532.1:0-3960 GCF_001483705.2 Eufriesea mexicana | reverse complement strand
CATTTATATTATTTATATATATTATATACAATATTTCAATGTATTAAATTTTGTTTTCTGGGATTAATCTATTTGTAAAAATTTATATATATATATATATATATATATATGATAGCTAATATAACAGCTTTAAATACATAATAAATGTAAAATAAAAATTTATTTTGGACATAGAAAATTAAATACCAATCAAATGTACTGGGGCTAAAATTTTGAAAAATTCAAAAAGCGAAGTTAACCATTTTGTCCTATGAATGGCGTATGTATCTTTTCGAAAATTGAATTCCATTTCGAATAAATTTTTTTCCCAAAATTGTAATATATTTTAACAAAATACTCTCAGTTTCTCAAGTATACATGTACATATATATGTATTTGTACACACGCTTTGTGCTGGTGGTAACAGAGCATTTGTAAATCGATGTACCAAACTTTCTCATACACTGCAATTCCATAATATCGTGCAGTCCGTGCACTTTCTCCAAAATGGAAAGTATCGAAGTGTCTTCGACCGATGTGCAGCGACTTTGCATTGAATCACCATTGATACGATACTTATGCAAGATTAATATAAACGTGGGATTCCCGTGTTGGTGTAGCACATAATCTCTGATATGTAGACTGTTGCGAATGGTAATTGTGCTAGGTAATGGTTGAGAAGGAAAGTAATGGGGTAAGTGTCTTTGTTTATGGACAATTAATAACTGCATTATGCTTTGGAATAGCGTTATCGATTATTTAGAGAGATATTATGCTAATATACTTGGGCACTATTATTAGTATTATATTATAATATAGGTTGTCATGTCTGATATTACCCTGTTATATCATTATTATTGCTATGTTACGTTCATTTATATTTTGTTTTATTTTATTTTATTTTCTGTACTATTAGTGGTTAGTAATATATAGTAGATATACTGACATTTAATATTATTTTATTTTATTACTATTGTTATACTATATTTAGTCATAATTTATGTTGTTATTGATATATACTTATTATTGTACATTATTTCTTTACTTCATTTTATTGTAGTATTGTTATTTAGTAATATATACTATACTGATATTTAATATAATATTATTTTATTCTATCACTATTGTTCTGCTACATTTAATAGTACTCTATAATGTTATCGATACCTTATATTATTATACCTTACTAATATTGTATATTATTTTATTTTATTAGTCCTTATTATTATTACACCATATTTATCAATGCTTTAATTAATTTAATATTAATTTAATATTATTATTATTAAAATTATTATACCACATTTATTGGTATTTTATATTCAACTTCACAAAATAAATATATTTTTATTGAAAGAAATTATAAATAAAAATTTGCCACGTCATCTAAGCAAAAATAAAAGTAATCTTTATTTATAATTATTATCTTTCTGTTTCTTCGCCTCTTTTCTGATTATTTTATAATTTACGACATTAAATTTATAAATATTTTTTAATTCTTTTCTATCCAACTGCATAAACGAATAAAAATTGGAAAATAATTATTAAAGCACAATATAACCCATTAGTACATACACCTTGATAAATCTTTTACATGCATAAAGTAATAAATATCGACATCATAATATTCTGATAGCATGAAAAAAATATTGATTCTTTCTATACCTATGTATACAAATAAAAATGAAACAAAATAACCCGAATAAATTTTGGCATAACAGCAGAAAATATTTTTTCTGAAGAATAACGACATTCCTGAAACGACCTATGCAATTATACTATGTCGATATTGCATCTAGCAACAGAATAATTATACAAATTTACCGTGTCAACGGAAATCAAGCACAGGCGCAAGACACGCAAAGCACGAAATTTCCCTTGCAAAATTTCAGGTTTCAATTAGCAAACAGAGGAAACGCGTAATGAAGGAAACATCATAAGAAGATGTCGGATGAAGTTGAAGTACTTGCGAGTCTCGTGAAAAAATAATAAGGCGAATATCGTAGACGGAGGTCTATCGACGAAGTGACGACGAAGAAGAAGAAATTGCAACGCAGTTATTGCCTCGTGAATGTTCACGACCGGTACGCTATCGGAAGTAAGTTTAAGAAAAGTCATTGTCTGAAGACCTACGCGTTTTTACGCTCGATAAAACGGTAGTTGAACAGGTATACCCCTGCAAGAGAAATAATCCATTTTCGTCGATTGTTTTCTCTATTTTTATTTCCTATTTTTGCACAATAATTTGAACAAGAGAGGTTTGCTATATGCGCCCATGATTATGAAAGTGGTCTAAGTCACTTATATTTGCTTCTGAAATATTAAAAGCTTTGGCCTTTAAATGCGTCATAAATTATAAAATTAATTGCGATAAAGCTACAAACTCAATCTAACGATTCAATCCTTCACTGTTTTGTAGAAAATAAATATATTTTATCGTAATATAAGTGAATGCAACACGAAATAAATAATAAAATCGTTCCTCTTAAGTCGATGACTTAGACCACTTTCATAATTATAGGCACATGTGCGAAGTAATTTGTTGATAAAAACTAAAATTTAAAGGCAAATTGATCATGGTCTTGAAAAAGTAATGTGTATAATTCCTAGAAATTTTTAAATTAAATTTTGGATGTATATATGTCACGTCGCGATCGAACTATCGTAATTCCGACGGGTTGTAAAGCCGTCTCGCGACTACGACACGTGTTGCCCGCCAAATTAATCTTGGGCAACTGTTTCAATTTGCCTGTGTTCGATGATAATCTTCGTGATTATCTTTACAGGCGTAAGCACGGTAGGAGGAAGCTAACTTTCACCTTGACTCTTCGACGTTTTGAAGATTTGTCTTTTTCTCTTCGACGTTTCGATTACGTTCTCGAGACGACTTCTCGTTGAAGTCCAGAGATGAACTGTCGTCAATGAGCCTTCGCGATAAACTCTTGCGGCGAACTGTGCTATTCAAGGTTCCGTGTCGAACTCTCTAATCGAACTGCATTCCACGATTTTCCTCTGATTCATTTGGGAAAATCGCGAGTCCGCCAAAAAAGCAAACGGACCTTATTGGCTAATTAGACCAAGGGCGTTCCCTTGGTCTACGAATCGGTCACCTTGAAGGAAAGTAAAGTCCTCCCAACGAAGACGGTGGTGGAGGAAACCCCTTCCTTCAAGGTGGCGTGCACTTGGGGAAAGTGCGTGGGTTCACCCGAGCGCTGGTGACCCATCTGACAGTGACCGTTTGGGGGTCACTTGGCGTTTATGGCCCTTCGCTGGGGCCTGAGGACACCACGCATGCGAAACACGGTGGCACCCCTGCGGAGCTTTGTCAGCCAAGTCCTTAGTGCCATAGCTTAACTTCGTGAAATTAGGGTTGATTGCTTCCCGTGTTCCGGGACACGAGAAGTCGTAAAAAGGGAAAGTTTTCTAAAACACAATACGTGCATTGAAAATTCCGAAACCGAATTATTCTGGCACTAAGAACTCAGCTGTTGGAAGACCGTAACGGTGTCTTCCCGGCGACCTTTGTTCCGTGACGGAACATGCTACCCTCGTTGAGCGATTCGGACGCTCAAAACCCTTCTTGCTTGTTCTGATACGCGTTCATATCGGCCACTGGAAGATGGGCCAGCTGCCTCACGTTTCGCCAGTAGCTGCCTTGGATGGACCGCACGGTGACTGCCCGGATGATGCCGTCTTGGCCGGGGTGCACCTTTTCGCCTCGACCAAGGTGCCACTGGAGCGGTGGTAGATGGTCATCCTTCAGAACTACTAGGGAGTCCTTCCTGATCTCGTGGGATCCCTTGGTCCATTTTTGGCGTTGATTCAGCTGGTGGAGGTACTCCTTGTACCATCTCGACCAGAAGTCCTGTTTCACCTTCTGGATGTGCTTCCATTTCGAGAGCCGATTGGATGGTGTAATGCTGAAATCTGCCTCCGGTAGGCTCGACAGCGAATTACCAATCAGGAAGTGGGCAGGGGTTA
>NW_016911531.1:187817-210413 GCF_001483705.2 Eufriesea mexicana | reverse complement strand
TTCAAAAGATATAAGCCAAAAAAGTAAATTGCGCAGCACGATCTGACAGCCACTGACACATTCAGTACTATTTTAGAAAAACGCACACACGAAAGCGAAAAAGAATATCCAATCCCGTTAAGGAAAAAATCACTCTACGCGAATATGTAAAAAAATCCGGTTCAAAAATCCTAATTCAAAAGATATAAGCCAAAAAAGTAAATTGCGCAGCAGGATCTGACAGCCACTGACACATTCAGTACTATTTTAGAAAAACGCACACACGAAAGCGAAAAAGAATATCCAATCCCGTTAAGGAAAAAATCACTCTACGCGAATATGTAAAAAAATCCGGTTCAAAAATCCTAATTCAAAAGATATAAGCCAAAAAAGTAAATTGCGCAGCAGGATCTGACAGCCACTGACACATTCGGTACTATTTTAGGAAAACGCACACACGAAACCGAAAAAGAATATCCAATCCCGTTAAGGAAGAAATCACTCTACGCGAATCAGTGGAAAAATCTGGTTCAAAAAGCCTAATTCAAAAGATATAAGCCAAAAAAGTAAATTGCGCAGCACGATCTGTCATCCACTGACACATTCGGTACTATTTTAGAAAAACGCACACACGAAACCGAAGAAGAATATCCAATCCCGTTAAGGATTAAATCACTCTACGCGAATCAGTGGAAAAATCCGGTTCAAAAAGCCTAATTCAAAAGATATAAGCCAAAAAAGTAAATTGCGTCTCACGATTTGAGAGGCACTGACACCTTCGGCACTATTTCTTGAAAACGCACGCTCGGAACCGACAAAAAGTATCCGATTCCGTTAAGGGAAAAATTACTCTACGCTGTTATACCGAAAAAATCTAACCGAGAAGCCTAATTTCAGAAATATAGGCGAATAAAGTATACTGTGTAGAGCGATTTCACAGGCACCTGCTTTTCTGTTACTTTGGTACATATATGCACCTTCAATTGTAATATAATTGCCCTACTGGTTCGAGAGCAGCCTATTCTATGCAGTAGTTATGAAATATTCTAATCTAAAATTAAAATTTAGAATGTAAAAGAGATAATACATAACTATGTTGCAATGGAATGTCAAGATCGAAGAAAAATTGAAATAACTATTGAAAAGCTGTCTAGTTCAGAGTAATGTTGATCAAATATTCCAAGGAACTGTCGAAATCTAGAATCTTCTACAGGCAATAATAACGGACAATGCGGTAGTATTATAGGATCGCGCACTCACACCACTTCATTTCGCAGATGTATCATTCCACAGTTTACACTATGTAACATCACTTTTTTTCACATGTAGTATATTACCACCGTAGAAATGTTCACAGTTAGTAATCTTGAACTTCATAAAGTAATTAAGACGTCAATCAGCGATATCACTACTTCACGAAACGTTCTGAGATTTAATGTTTTATTTTGACGCGGGAGAATATTGCACGATGTTACTGTTATGCCCGCTTGCCGCCAACTGGAAGTTGGCTGCAGCCGGATGTGCTAGGTATTTTTGTAGCGGGAAAATGTTGCATCTTTGAAATAGCTATGTGATAAAGTATCGATGTAAAATATCAAACGATGCCTCTTATATTTAATAACGTCAATGATGCAAATATAGATATATTTCTGTTGCGAAAAATTCCAAATTTCTATAATTAATTTATGAACTGAAATTATTAGCTATTCCATTATACTAATGGAAAGACAAACCATTACTATCTTCGGCAATGGTTCAAGCACTCTATGCAATAATCACCAATAATGAATTAAATAACAATGAATTCATATCCAGACTTATATTAGAAGGCTCGCTGAGGCTGTGTCTTCACGATGCAATTATAAAAGTTGATGAATTAATTATAGACGAACATTAAGTCACAGATGAAAGCGAGTGCTTTTGCTCTTGGTAAAAAGAAAATGAAACTACGATGGTTATATATTTAGGTACCCTTTATTCACTTTGGAAGTTTCACATATACACGTTAATTATTAACAACATAATTCTTCGTTTCTTTTTTTATATCTCTCAATTTATTTTTTATCCTTTCCTTCATTACTTGGAAAATATAAATATAAGACAGTCAATGAAAAATTCTACCTTCTATAACATAGTTATAATGTAAACAATAAACTAACTCTTTCTCTTTATTTATAACTTCTAATTCTTCTTAAGTTTTTACTTCATCATCATACAGACTTTTTTCCTTCTCTTATTTGGAGGTCCAGGTGGTTCAACAGCTGGTTGTGTGTTCAACAGCTGGTTGTGAGCTTTATTTTGGATCAGTTAAATGATCATGATCTGATTTGCCCTTACCACTAAACTTTTTATTTAATATCACAGATTCTTCATCATCTTCCTCTGCTTCTTTACCAAATGATAAAAGATTGAAGTCTCTGTAACAAAATTTTTCATTACAAAGAATAATACTATCAGGCCTAAATTCTGCAAACATATATGATTTTTACTTTACCACTGCTGTTTTAGTTTTTGAACTGTCCTTTACTTCTGCACTTTTCTGTACTATTATTCTTGATATAATAACTGGATTGAAAAATGGATTGTTCAATATTTTAGTTTTTATCAATCTTGGAGGATAAAGTAGTCCATCATTCTACAAAAAAGGAGGAAATATTATACTGATATCAATTCTTGTTCTATTTTCTTGTAAACGTTAAAATTACCTCATCGACAAGTGCTTCTTCACGTTCAAACATGTTATATATAGATTCTCCAGTAACTTTACCAAAGATTGTATGTTTATTCTGTAATTCTGGTGTAGAACTAAAAATAAAGAAGAATTTGGAACTGTTGTCATCTTTTCCAGCATAAGCCATAACAATTAAAACTCATGGACGAAAACATAATCTTGTATAAAATTTGTCCTAAAACACATATATCCAATAATTATTTTTCAATAAAAAAGCAATTCATTTTATTTTTAAATATAGTCTCACCTTAAATGGTTCTCCATATATTTTACCACCATCTCCTGTACCTGTGGGATCACCACCTTGTGTATGAAATATAAGGTCATGGTAATAACCTTCCACACATAATTGTATAAAATTTCTACATGTCTTTGGAGTTTCTTTTGCCCGTAATTCTAACTCAATATCACCAACAGTTGTTTTCATTGTAACCTAGTTATGACAAATATATTAGCTTTATTAATGTAAAATACTTTTAAAATCAAATTTATCGAAATTTATTATTTATTATTGTAATTCAAATTAGAAGTTATTTAATATATTAATGTAGAAATTTAGGAAATAAATATAGTATATATATTTTTAAAAACGGATACACAATCAATGAAATATTATAAAATGATACTTATTACTTTACCCTTAGTGGCTGGCTCTTGCATATAAATATTACTCATGCTTGTAAGTCTCCTACAATAAAAAAAAATCTTTCGTCAATAATATTTCATATCAAATCTCTAGTCATCTATAAATCAGTCAACCAAATGGTTCTTATCTCGAAAAATCATCAGCAGGTAAGACATACCTTTTACCTCCTTTTGACATTTGCTTTATTGGCCCAATAAAGTCCATGCTCTGCCACAGCTCCATTATTCTTGCTGCTTTTATATTTTCCAAGTTCCCATAGATATTTCTACACATTTTTGCCTTAATGCAACATTTACACAGTATATTTAAGTTATCTTTATCTTTAATAACTATTACCACTTGTTCATTCTCCATCTCTTCAATGAAACCCATATTTCCATGTCGATGCCACACATTTTTCTCTGTTGATACATAAGCAGCCTCTTTTCTCTTTCTTGATTCCGCATAATATGCATTCCCTCTTCTCACTTCTTTCATTCGAGCCTCGCTCTTTTCCTTATATGCCTCAACCCTGTCATTCTGAAATATAACATATTAGTACTATTCAACGACATTTCTCTATGTAAGGGCTTAGATTTAATTTTCTACGTTTATCATTTAGCAACATTCAGACTCTATATCTGATTTATCTTTACCTTTCATAACTATTACCGAGTATTCATTCTCCATCTCTTCATTGATCCTTATATTAATATGTCCTTGCCATGCATTCTTCCCCGTTGAAACATATGCTGCCCCTTTTTTGATTCTTGATTCCGCAGAATATGTGTTTCCTCTTCTCACTCCTTTTATTCGAACTTAACACATTAGCGATGATCACTGACTTTGACCACTCATATTAATATTTACTTAGATCAGGATTACAACATACCTTTCAGTCTCACTGTATTCTCCATATCTTGCTGTTATAAGAGGCCATCATCAAAATTAATTGTATTCCTTTTTGTCTGCCTAAACCATCTCCATTTTCTGAATCTTTATTTGACTATTAAGGATTTCTATCTTGTATGTCACACGGTTAGCCAACCTAGAATCCAATAGGCGTATCATACTTTACGTATTTGTATTGCTGCTTCAATCTTTTCTCGTTATAAAATATAATTTTTGGCATCTACGCTGATGATATTTCATGTGTCGAATATTTTTCTATTGTTGCACGTGCCTGTTTATTCCAACGGAATATTATCTTTTCGCAACCAAGCTCTGCTATCACTGATGAAAGGTGGAAAAACAATGGTTCGTAACTTACACTATTTGATTACAACTAGAGGATATGTTGATACAAATACTTAAATTCTTTTCGTGATACAGGCACACCTGCATGGACACTACAATGCTTCCGGCGTTTGTTTGCAATTTTTTCTCATTTCCTATCCACTCTCCTGTTGACTTGGAGAAAAATTAACAAATCACTCAATTTCTATGATTAATTTATGAAATTTTATAATTGCGTTGTAAAGGCGTACCTTTGCATATTTGTCGTCCGTCAGATAAAGAAATGAATGCTGATTGTTTAATTAAAACTGCTGTTTGGGCTGAATTTATTAAAGAATGTAGAAAACTTTATGATTTGATTTATTATAATATATTAAAATATATTAGGAGCACATAACCAGAGTTAGTAAACTATTCGTGCGACATCAGTGCCACCTGTGATTTGAGACTCGAAGTTCTAGTTACGCAACGAGATGATAGATGGCTCTGATGTTACTCGAATAGTTTACTAATTCTGGTTATGTGCTCCTAATATATTGTAATAAATCAAACCGGCAGTGTAAAATTCACTAATTACACAATATCTGTGTTTAATTTATGAACTTTTGTAATTGCATCGTAATAGAGGATCCTTCAAGAACTTTCCAATATATTTTTCGATATAAATTTGTCCCTAATTAATTAATTATTAATAATTATTCTAGGCAGTGTTTGAATTGTTGTCGAAAACGCCATTGGTTTTTCATTAATTACTATCCTCTGGGCAATTAATTTATGAAAAACTTCATGCACGCATTATAAAGTTAATGTTCTTGCGAATCTTCTCATGTAATTTTTAATCACATTTTGCTTCTAGTTTCGTTTAGTATTAAATATCTTCGCAGAAGTTCGTTATGGTCGTCGTTACGAAATCGTGGACCCAATCAAACAATAATTAATAACTAACAAATTAGCGTTAAATTCTTTGCATATATTATATAAGAATGTTGCCTAAAGTTCCAGCTTTGCAATGAAATTATAAAAGTTCATAAATTAATTACGGAAATCGAGTGATTTATTAATTTTTCACTGTTGGAGCCCTTCTATCCTTTCCTATCCCCTCTCTGTCTTGTCCTACACGTAACGAGCTCTTCGACGACCTCCTCCCCCATTCTATATTCCTATTACTTTTCCGAGCTATGGTCCAAAATCATGGATGGCGTTGATCCCAGGCGGAATAATTTTTATTCGAACTACATACCTCTTCTGGTTATGTGCTCCTAATACAGCTTTATAGATCAATTGGACAGTAGAAAATTAATAAATTTCGAAATTTTTGTAATTAATTCATGAACATCTTTAGCTGCACAGCAAAGTTGGAATTATAGATAACATTCTTATACGATGTTTAATTTAATAATTAATGCTTACATGGGCGATAGGTTTTGCATTTCCTGTAGTAGATAAGATTGCTATAGAAAAGTGTTTTTCTTGCATAATATTCTTATTATTTTGTAACAAATATATACTAGCATACGAAAGCGTAAAAAATAAATTTTTTTATTAAGAAATTCTATTTACAATTGTTTATTTACAATGTTTTTATAGGCGAAAAATAAATACAAAATAAATTGAAAAAGCTATCATCACATGCAATCGAACCCCAGGCCTCCGTCATAGGAATTCTCGACTGTTGCCGTTACGCCACAGCTTTAGTTGCAAACGATTGAAAATAGACTCATAATTATGGTAATAATAAAATTTTAATCGTAAATATCTCAAAAATTATTAACTAGTTGCGGCTATAATGATGTATTTTCTTAAACTGCACGACGATATCTACAAACCTGTAAAGTTTCAACTAAATCGGTGACCCGAAGGACTTGCACTCTCCTTGTAAAAGAAATGGTACAGTTTGGACTTCGACACAGACAGTTATGTTATCGATCATTTATTGTATCGATTATTCGATAAGTACACTACATCAATATCGATAATATCGAAATCGAGAAATTATCTAGAAGCAACTCGAATGGGAAAAGATGATGTTCGAAGAATTGGAAGTAATTTCGAGGGAAAGAACAAAGAAGCGAACAAATCATATAATTTATTGTTAAATTACATCAGTGTTGTGCTCGAACGAATATCATTGTATAGCTCGAACGACGAAAATATTAATGATCGAGATGCATGGAAATTATGCAAGAAAGCAGTAACACAAGCTCATTAGATTTTTCGAAAGTCTAAACCGCAGTATGAACCATCTATTCTCGGTAGGAAGTGAAAATGAAATCATCGAAAGCACGTGAAAACGACAGAAGCGACTGCAGCGCCGTTGGCGGCTAAAATCGAATCGAACGATAAATTCGATTGATACATTGGAACGAAGTGAGTTATAAAGTGTTCGAGAGATAAGTAGCTGGCACTTTCGGCGCATAATATCGTATTTTGTTTTATCGACCAAGTTGCTGTAGATTCATTTAGGAATCGCGTTGACAACGATGGCACGGAACAAGAAAATTTTCACGGCATTCAACAACGTTTGATTGAACAACGTTTTGTGCGTTCCAGGAACAGATCATCGGCAACCGATACGAGCAGTGTAAACCATACGAACAGTTGGTAAAAAATTTTCCGAGCTCCCGTTGAACAATGAGGCTCGTACAGCAGTTGTTTGGCAGCACGATACCAATGTTCGTAAACGTGGCTATACTGTTCTACGTTTGTCAGCGTGTAAGCAATAACGACACGATCTATCGCAGGATCTAATCGAAAAAATGGAATAATCGAGATCGTTTAGTTTCTAGCAGCTACGATATTGCGACGCAAAATCATGACAGAGATGAGAAAATTTGTCACGATCGTAACGTATACCCAATGAACGATCGATCGATCGATCGCGTGACAATCCTTCGCTAATCCTTTTCATTTATCGGCAGGTGCGACGAGCGCGGGACAACCTCCGATACATCGGCGAACGAGTGACGAAGGGAATGGACGAGGTGCGTACCGCGACACCATTTTACGATAAACAAGCGATAAAACAAGCCGTATAAAGCACGCTGTCGAATCGAACGCGATCCCAGATCAAAGACGACGTAGGTAAGGAATTGCGAATTACCAGCCGATTGACGACGCAGAGCGCAAACTTGGCATCGGTGTTACGACGTTTCGCGGATCTCGAGGAGAACGTGATCGAGGTATCGTTATAGCTTATCAACGGCAAAAACGTTTACAAGAAAAATTAATATCATTCTGCCGATTCGATGGTCACATAGTTGGTGCGAATGGATCGAAATAGGGAAAGCGTGAGGGTCGAGACTCCCGTGGACGTGAGCATGGAAATCGAGAGAATAATCGCAGCCGTCGAGAGGGAAAGGAGCGTGGAGAATCGTCAGCATCCACGAGAAGTCGAAAGGTCAGAGGAACTGATGACTACGCAGGAGCAAGTCCGTGATAGCGGTCCACGAAATCCTCTGACGAAATTCTCGGCTTGCGCACCTCGAGAAATCATCGCTGCTTCCGGTGGATCTGCCGCGACCCCCGCAATGCGGAAAACGATCGATGGCCGGAATCGAATCGGTACGACGCCAGAGGTTCGTCTTCTGGGCGAATCGAACCGGCCGCTAGGTACCGTTCCAGCAGAATCGAAACGCTAATCGTAATCGCAAAAATAAATTCTTCTTTTCATACGCGATAAAATCATGATCGTCGATGAACGGCATGGACGGAGAAGAGGTTATATCGTTATCGTTCGATAGTCGAATAGGAAATAAACATGGGGACGAAAGAGCGAGATCGTACTCGGTAGGCAAGTATCGATGAAACGCGTCGCCACGGTTTTCCTCTCAGCCGCGTCTTGACAAGACGTTCGTCCTGCCAACCCTAGTGGTCAAGTAATCGGTCATTCTCTTGACAAATCCGCTCCAGCCGACCCGATCTATTTCATCGAGGTTTCGCTTGAAGAAATTGTCGAACGCCGTCCGGTCGATCTCGTCGATGTTTCGCTTGACGAATCGTTCGAGCAACTCTCGATCGCTTGGTAGAAACGCGATCGTCTTGCTGCCAACAAACGAAACGAATACAGTGATTCGATTTTCTAAACGGATTTTGAACGTCTTACCTGTACGGCGACGGCTCGTCCGAGTCTGGTTCGAAGAGATAGTCGAGATTCCGTCGAGCCTGGCTGTTCGACGGAGACGGACGGACGCGCCGTGTCTGGTCGTTACTTAGGCTGTTCTGGTCACGCGACTTGGTCGCATCTTGAACGAGATGAAGAAGCGCGCGTTAATAACTTGCAACTGCAGTCTACCAGGCGGAAGCGATCGGGAGTAGTGAAAGATGGTGTAAATGGAAAAAGTAGAAAAGGAGAAAAAAGATTCGAGCGTTGCGAGATCGTGCACTAGTCTTTATTATTTCGACAGTTGATACACGCGATAGGAAAGGGGGATCTAACAAACTCTCCGACGACCGACGTGCGTTTCGTCGTGATGCATCTACGTCTTTGTTAGGCCGAGGAAAACCGTCTAACGAGTTTCGTCGGGTCGATGGTCCGTTCCTCTAGCGGTCTCGAATATACTTCGCACCAGGTTGCCTCCACCGATTTGGTCCAAGTTCCTGCGAGGATTGTCGTTCGTTACTAGCACACTGTCCAGGTCGCGGACCAGATTTCCTCCTCCGATATGATCCAAATTTCGCTGGCCGCGATCGACTGCCTCTCGAAGCAAATTTCCACCCCCAATTTGATCGAGATTCCTACGCGATGCCATCCAACGGCGAGAGTCGTATAAACGCGAGTCTTCTCGTTCGCCTAATCGCTCGCCAAGTCCCTCGGCTAGCCTTCTACGCAACAGGTTACCGCCACCGATGTGATCGAGGTTTCGCGAATCCCGATTGCCAGCTTCTTCGTCGCGCAGATAGCGACTCTCTGGATCAATCGATCCTTTGAACATCCGTGAAACGTTGCCGCCTCTTAACCGGGACGAGTATTGTTCCGCTTGCGCCATTTTCTCCCGTGGCAGTCCTGAAAAATCCGTCGACCGTCGTTCATTGCTAAATTCCACCAAGGATCTAGCCAACCTCACCCTTGGATCAGCCACTTCCGCCTGCCACGGAAGCATGTACAGCACATCGTACTCTTGACACACGGATCCACCAACGGGCACTTTCCTCCTCCATGAACGACACAAAAGCGGGTAATGAAGAAGCGGACGAGAATAGAAGCATAACGGGGAACAAACGGACAAACTCGTTGTCCCGAACAAGGCGAATGTGATGAACGGCGACATCACTTACCATGATCGTTGAGATACGCCCCAAAGAATTCCGGGTTGGCCGATCCGTAAAAGTCCCTTCGCAAAGGATTAGGTTCAGCCTGGAACCAAACGTATACCGTTTGATTACACGACAATCGCGGCGGGTTTATCGCTAATGCTGTACACGCGATCACCTCCGCCAATGACGGGCACGCGATATTACAACCGGGTCGATGGAAAATTCGCCGTTAACGTGATTTTCCGCGCGATTTTTCTCGCGATACGGTCGACTAGCAAACTCTCTCGTGTCGTGCTCGCTCCGTACGGCTAGCTTTTCTTCCCGTCCAGAAAACGATACATCGCAAGCTTTCGCTGAATCGTAGATCATTGTCGATGGACCTTCGCCGAGCCCACCGATCGCGATCGCGTCTCTTTTCGTCGCTAACTCGAACCGTCGCTGGTTCGATCGGTCGTTCGCCTACAACGCGACGTTTCGATGGTACATGATCGTGAACATCGTCGTTTCTCCGCTACCCGAATTCGATTGAAACTCAACGCTTACCGGTCATGGTGGTCGAGTGGAAAGAGTTACCTGCAAGCTGGGTAAGGCCTTTACCCAAACGGTTGCCGCGATCGAGAGTACCAGGATCGAGAGAGCGAAAGAAGCGTGGTCCGCCATCGTAGTCAAGTAAGTACGCGAACGAGATGCTTGCTGATTCGAGTTGGAGGATAAGTCCGTGTACGAGTACGCGAGTACTCTTGCAGCAAAAATCGCGTGCCGTGTACCGGTCCATCTGGTGCCACCTTCAAATATATAGAGGGTAAGCGGTTCGAGTGCACGGATCGGGGGGTGAAGCGATCCGAGAACGCACGCGCCGGACCGTCGCGTCGCGACGCGTCACGACGCGCCGGGACGAGTCGCTCGCTCCACCGAAATCCATTATCCCTTACGCACCGTCACCTTTGTCAACTCTATTGTCCCTCCATTCCCCGACCCATTCCAGACTCGTCACGGCCAATGCAATCCGTGTAATGTAATATCGCCGAATCGTATTCGAACCCGGATTTGTTGCTACTCAAATTGCAATTTCGAAAAGGAATAATTGCTGCAGCAAAAGGCAACCACGTCGCCTGACCACCTGCCATGCCCTCGCTCGTTTCACGTCCATCGTTCCAAGGCCATCGCGTATCGTTGCACAGTCGTCGTCAACACCCCTGGCACCTGTAACGATAAAGCGACGACACCTTTGGTACATATGTAGGTTTCTTCGAGTCCGTTTCCTACGACCGTTCGCGACTATGCTCGTCGCGTACCTCGATCGATCGTTGAAACGATCGTCGTCGATCCACACCGTCTTACGACTATATGCGTCGACGTTTTCATTCGTCACGTTTGCCAGTACGGCTGTACGTTGTCTAATCGACAAAGGAACCGGCAGGTGCGAGAAATGGAGGCAAACATAGGGCAGGGAAAATGTGGCGTGAAAACGCGCTCGTCGCGAGACCGCGATCGATCTTGCGGTATCTGGTGCAGAAAATAATTGCCGCGTGTGCGTGGGGAGTGTACGCGGCCGCGACTCGATGCGTAGATATCGGATCGAATTATCGACGTGCCGTTGACGTTTTATGAGAAACGAAGCCACTGACGAATAGCGGAAACGGCCGAAGGGCGCCTATTTCGATCCAAACCGAATCTCTCGGGGGTTTTTCGATCTTTCACGCTTCTTTCTCACCAGTCTCCTCTCTTGTCGATCCTCCACCAGATCCGCGTGAGTTCATCTAAGACAGTCGAGCTGACAATCGCCCACACGTGGACTAAGACGGTGAAAAGAGAGATGGAGAAAGAATTTCTTCGAATTCGATGAAATCGTAGGATCATGAATCGGATATGTCCACCTTCTAGAAAGGTATCGCGTAACGTTAATGGAACCTGCCCTCGTATGTCGTAAACACGGCACGATCGAATCGTCGTTTCCGTTTCCATCGTCTCCTCTTTTTGCGCTCTTGTATATAAGAAGATGCAGAAAACGAGAGACCATTCTGCCAGCAATCATCGCACGAAGCACGGCAGAACATGAAGATCTTGATTGCTTGCGTAAGTATGACAGAGTTTGCAACTACGTGGGTAGTTGCAATCGTGATTATCACGCGGAAACCTCGATCTTCGCATCAGCATGCTGAGCTACTCCGATAATCGTACACTTTCTTACACCCTTTGACGATCGTTCTTCGTATGTTCAGTTAATCCTGCGCGTGCTTCGAGTAACGGAATCATCGTTGCGGCACGACCAATGGCTGGGACAGCGGGATGGATTGTTATTCGAAACAAACGGACTAAATCTTTCTATTAATGGAACTGCTGCTCGAACAGAGAAATCCCATCTGAGCGATCGATCGACCTGGACACGCAGCCCTGACAACCCATTACTATCCGTACTCGAATCGTTAACGAAGCACCGGAAACGTATCTCCTCGGTTATCGACGACGACTCCAGCGCCATCTCCAAACAATTAGATTCGGTATGGTCTCAGATCTCGCTTGAAATACGTTATTATCAAAATAAGTCGAGTTAAATACCAAACGTAAGTTTCACACGTATCGATTAAATGATGGATCTTCCCTATTGTTCCCCCAGTCTTGTTACTGCGAGTCGCAGTACGAATTACGAGACCTCGGGCAAGGTCATTATCCAAGGTACCTGTCCGCTTCACGCTGTAAGAAGAAAACCTGTCGTAGCAAGTTTTACTCGTGTAGGCTGCTGCATTATGTGGTAAAACGTTAATTACATACCCGCTGATATCCCCAATCGTTCAACTCTTTATCCGATTTGACTTTTTCTTTTTCCCAGGTACACGTATTAAGGCTGCGCGAAACAAATGTTCAAACCAAGGATGGCTACATGATGAACGGTACGCTGCCGGAAGCACCGCTTCCAGAATCCCTCAATCGCAAGTGGCAATTGAAACCGTTTTTGGTAGCGGTTGCCTGTATATCCGACTCGGACAACAAAAGATATTGATCGCTCGTTTCTCGATGTACCATCGAATTGTTTCATCCCCTTTGTTTTTCGTTTTTTTTCGTGCTTCCGTGCCTGTCCGCTCCTTCTTCTCCGTTTAATTCTGTTAATGGAAAGTAAAAAATGAGTAGAAAGAAGGAAAGCAGAAGAAGAAAGAGGAGAAGATGAAGGAAATGGGTGCCTTTTAGCTTTTAGTAGCGTAACGATAAGCGAGAACAAAGATAAGGTATGAACGCGCGAACGCTTTACAAAGTATGGCCACTCCAGAGAGTGTTTGCGAGAGTGTTAGATCATCCGTTTACCTTAACATTCTACCCTCGGTCATACCCGTTCATTTACTTGGTCGAGTGCACTCCGCGTTAGATATCAACTCGACTAGTCTCTGCTCGCGATAGCACGATTGACAGCTACTTTACGCCTTCTGCTCTTCGTGTCCGTCTCTTTTCGATGCTTCTCGATCGATTATCGAATCGTCACGCGATACATCGAAACCTGTTTAGTCACGTGATCAAGCGTATCTCTCAGTTTCAGTCCGTTCGTTTTAGTAGCGTGGCTGTCGCGTCCGTGCAATGGCTCTCAAGGGATTAAGTCGTTCGCGGGAGAAGGTTATGTTCGGTGAGAAAGGATAAACTAAACTCATTCCTCCTTTGAGATTTTCAACAACTTCGTTGTCGTTGTCGTTGTCGTTGTCGTCGTCGTTGTCGTTGTCGTCGTCGTCGTCGTTGTCGGACGCTACGCAGGATCTCGTGAAGGAAAGGATCGGTGAAAAGTTCCGACCGGGGGCCACTTCCTGTCGTTGAAACGACTCGTCGATGAGAACATTAAACAGGGCGGGAAATTGTTTGTTTTGTTGCGTTCCGCCTGAGTGGAAAATCACTGATCGACCTTTTCAAGGCAAGGCATTGACTAATTTTAGATCATGCCGCCGACGTGCGGATCCTCATCGTCGCGAACGCTATAGAGCACTCCAGCAATCTGTTCGTGGCGTACATACCACTCACGAGTCTAGGAGTAATTAATGAAATTACTAGGCACGTTTGGTAAACCTAATAGACGGTAACGGAACACGTAACGTCGTTTATATTCGTATCGACAAAATTCTTCCCTTGTTTGCAATTTACTGTAATTAATTCGTCTTGACAAAGATGCTGTGTTTTTCAAGAAATAAATGTATATGTGCAAATACACGATAATAAACTCAATCGCTGAATTCGTGTTTTCCATTTCTTCCCCCTCCATCTCGCTCGTTCTCTCTCTTTTTGCCTTCTCTGTAAATATAATACGTATACGGGAATTTTTTTTCAACGCAATAACCTGTTTTTCAATTCGATAATATACTTTCGTTTCCTTCAATGTTCCACAGTATTTGGATGATCGCGCGTTTCTTGTTCCTAGGCCTTGGCCGAAACCTAACATGACTCGTGATAACGACGAATGGTCGCATCCGCAAAGGCGTATCTCGTTTCCGTTTGCAACTGCGAGATGGCGGCTGTGTTGCGTCCACTGTGATAACTATTGATCGATACGTAGCTGTCGCATCATTTGCGTGAAAATGAAAGGGTCGTGTATTTTGGTTGTTTTCCTGTGTTATATGTTTCCACGAGGCGTTGCAAATGCCCAATATCTTGGCAACGATTACATCGAAGGTAACGAGATAAATGTTAGGTTAATGAACCGTCTCAAACGCCTCGAGTGCAGTGTAATTATAAAACAGGCATCTCCCGCTTTTCCTAACCTCTAAACGTATTTCTTATTTTTCGCTTTTCCATCCTTCTCTCGAGGCGTTCGAAAAATTAGTCGAAGAAAATGTAATTCACGTAGAAAATGTTACAGAAGATCCACGGAATGTTTTAGCCGATTTCGATCGGTTACGCACGCTTATGCGAAAATATGCGGCCAACGATGACAGGGAAATTCGTCGAAACGTTAACGATTACGACGATGAATTGAAAAATTGGACAGGCCAATGGATGCCTCATAGGCCAAATGATCCCACCTTACCACCAAAAATATTTCCAAAAGTCGACCAGTCGAGTGTTTTGGAGTCCTCGCAGTCTCCTCACGGAGTACCGATGGGATATCCGTCGAAAAGCTGCGACGATGCAAAGGTACGTGACCTATGTATACTCGGTGATCGATGAAACGATCATCTGTCAACTATGCTTATCGAAAATGTCACGTTTTAGACCAATTTAACCTTGGATTGGGACGGCAATCCTATCAATTACACCTGTTACGACAAGAGAATCGTTCCAGATAGAAACATAATAGCGATCAAATACTGCGAACGCATCCCAAAGTATTACGTCGTCAGTATTCCTTTGTCGTTTGATATTTGTGCGTGTCGATGATAATAATTATAAAGGAGATATGTAATCAGCTTGGTTGTTTACAGGCTATACATAAATGCATGTACGAGGAAATAGAATACGACGACAATGTTCCGGTGTTGTAAGTACGCCTGTTGTTTCGTTAAAAAAAAAAAGCCATACGATCGCATACTCGTAATACTAGCTGTGCGCTATTCTTAGTGGCCCGCACAGACCTTTGTGGCCCATCTATGGCGAATACAAATTCTTGCCGAGACAGAGGTGGCTCCATAATCTCGAGGTAACCGAAATATTTAGCGAATTATGAATTTACAGAAAGAACGGTTTTATTCTTCGTTTTATCATTCTTAATTTCTCCTTTTCTATCTACCGTTTATCGTTTAGCATGGAGCGATCCTTGCATTGTATCATCCGTGCGCCAATCCAATGGAAGTAAAGCGCTTGAAAAGCTTACTCAGAGGCTGTCTACGACGGCACGTAATCAGTCCATCGAATCTGTTGGACGAGCATCGCGTAAGCACTTGTAATTACGATTTTACTTTAAGACTCGATTAAACATAAGATTTATATTTCAGCCGCTGGCTTTGGTCGCATGGGGATGTCGACTGAGCATGTCGTACGTGAATCCCAAACTGGTGGTTAAATTTATCCGCGAGCATGCTCTTCGAGGACCAGAGGAAATTGCAAGGGACGGTGATTTTTCCGATGGTTTGATACGTCGAGCTAAAATCGTGTCCGATCTCGACGATACGATGTTATGCCCGAACGCACGAATCGTTTAACGTCATCGACATTGCGTATCGACTAGTATAGCTTAGTCTTTATTATAATCTCTCTTCCCCCTTTTATTATAATACTATACGTACATGTACATACCAATGTTCATAACCTTCATTACTTATTTATTCGCGGTGTTTCCTCACCTTCTCATTTCCTTCCTCTCCCTCTTCCTCTTCCATTTCATTGTCCTATTCTTGTTTCCCATTTTTTTAATTCATTTAACGCTTTCTTAACCGTACCCCGTTCGCCCTCTACCCGGCTCATCGATCGCTGTTCGTTTTATCGTGATACATAATAGAAGAATGAATAAAAAGAAAAAAGAAAAAAAAAAAAAAAGAAAACAGATAAAAGAAATCGAAAGGTAACACTGAGTTGTATTTTTTTTTCTTTTTTGTTCAACGAACCTCCTTTTCTTTATTTTATTCGTTAATAATCGGTGTGACGCGCGGGTTCTCGAGGATACGCGCGTCGAACAACGAGGTCATAGGAGACGAATGAATGGGACGCGCAACATTCACTCCCGTTACATATTCTTGTATATTGTTCATCTTTCGAGAGAGAAGATCAATTAGTTAAATACATTGAACATCGTGTCGGTTTTTAAAATCTCTTTGCGGACCTTTGTTATCTACAGACGTATAGTAACTTCACTGTAGTGCTGACTATAATCGTTATTCCTGCGGATACGTATCTTCGATGATATATAAAATTAGGGTAAGACAAGTAACGCTATCATATTTCGGTAATGTAAAATACACTACTCGTCTACTCAATAGTAAGTCGTTAACGTAAAAGAATATAATTGTACAGTAAACGCTTCGCTCTTTTTTTCACTTTTTGTTCTTTTTTTTTTTTTTGGTTTTGTCTTTGTTGTCGCTTCGGTAGATCAATAGATCGAAGATAACTGGCATAACGCGAGGGGAAATCGGCGAATCGCGAGTGAGAAGCAACGACCACGTCCCAAAAAGTCGAGACGATGTTTGCGCGCGCGTCGATTCGGTCGAAGGAAACGAAGATCCGACGATTCGCCGATTTAGCTCTCACGTTTGTCGACCGAACGTTCGTGGGGCGCGATCCGACTCTCGTCGTACTCGACGTACCCTTTTTTCCTTTCGAAACCTATCCTTTTAGCCTCCGTGTTGCAAAGCGAGCCGGATCTATCGGGTGGTTCTTTCTGCGGGACACCTACCCTATCGTGTAGGAATGCGTGTATATACTGATATTCAGGCTCGCAGAGGCATTTATACTTTTGTGCAGAATTAGACGACGATGAAAGGGCACGCTTCTTCGATCGCGCGCGTTAGATCTTGGATAGACGCTTTAGTCAGCGCTGCAACGCAGCTCTCTTCTCTCCGTTGGATGACGAGCGCGGACCTCGCCTCGCGTTTCTTTCGTCGGACGCAGCTAGTACACGCGTTACGACGGTGGATCTCTTAAAATTATTGCCAACTTTGTACAGAGTCGATAATAATAATGATAATAACAATAATATCGCATTAAAGATGAAAACGAAATAACGATCTATCTCGTTCTGTTCTCGATTGACAGAGAGAGAGAGAGAAGTGAATGCATCCGTGCTCGCTCGACGCAAATACGACTCATAGGCGGAAAAAAAACACCGTTCATTTATTTAATAATTAATCCTTAATACAGATCTCTTTTTTTTTTCTTTTTCTTTTTCTATTTTTTTGCCTTTTCTTCGTTCTTGCGTAGTTCTCTCACCTAATAGAAGTGTGTCTACGATAAAAAGTATTTCCATACCATTGTTCAACGTGCTAAATTCTTCAAATTTTTAACTCTTTCGTGCATCGGTTTCTCTCTCGCATGCAAACATACGTTTATTCTTTCGCTCAAACTCTCTTACCATTTCTCGTTCGTTCTTTCGTTCGTTCGTTCTTTCGCTCGCTCATTCGTTCCATCGTACATTGCTCCTCTGCCTAAACTTTTCCTGTTATTTTTCGCTTTTATCTTCTTTTATCTTCTTTTTTCTTCGAAACTCTTTTCCTTCCCGTCTTCCTTTCTTTCTTTCTTTCTTTCTTTTTTACCTTTCTTCTTTCTTACTTTCACCCCCATATTCCTTGGCTCGTTCGTTCATACGTACGTGCTTTCTACTCCTTTCTCTCCCACTCTCTCATTCCCTAATTAGTTTCTCGATAATGTAAATTTATTATAATAATCTCACTTTGCCACGTGACAACCCCATCACGATCGCTCTTTATTTTTGTTCGTTTGTTCTTTTGTCTGAAAACATTCGCAAACTTACGATTTACGCTCGAAAGTGGAATTGACACTCATAAAGTTATTGAAATAGTCTCTCGAAGAGTAATAATTGCACCGATGCGACACGACCAATGTACATTTTCTTAATACTTTGTCGTGTTCGAGGTCTCTAAAGCGTTCCTTCTGCTTCGTCACGATTCCCGTTTCTTTGTCGTGTTTGCTCTCTGATTGGTTTACACTTTGGTCCGTCTGTCGGTCTAGCCTTTCCTTCGTTCGCATCGTTTTCTAACATTTTCATCGTGCAAACCCGATTTCTATCCTTCGAAATGGTATTCGTTTGACAGACGCGTGACAAACGCAGGGAACACGAGAGAAAGAAAATGGAAGAGAACAGGGAAGGATGAAAAGAAGGAAGAAGAAAGAAAGAAAGAAAGAAAGAAAGAAAGAAAGAAAGAAAGAAAGGAAGAAAGAAAGACAGACAGACAGGCAGGCGGACAGCAACGTTGCGCGATACAAGATGAAGGATTCGCTCGCTCTCGTGAAATCTCTCCTCGTGAACAAAAGGAAATCAACGAAGCCACAGGTAATATTGTAACGTGTGAACGAGAAAATTCCCCTTCCTTAATTTTTAGGCCAAAGTACGTACTATATGCGCACACCGTCAATGTTGCCGGTGATACGTACATTGATTACGAGTTATACATAAATCTATCGTGGCCCGGAAAACTTATTCGATGGTACGAAAGTAAGTTTGATTCTTCAATTCCTATCGCGAGAATCGCTACACACGAGCGCGCACGCATCGGAGAAAAACGTCAACGACGCCAGGATACGTGATTTAAAGCTAGCCGAACAAAAGGTGAACGGACTCGTATTCAGAGCAGAGGCTGGTATATACAAAAATGATGCGCACAGGGGAGAGTTCGCGATGTCCTCTCGTCTCGGTGCGGACATGCGATTCGCAACCGATCGCATTAAGGCCGATTACATGTACGCGATTATTCCTCTATGTCGTAGATCGGCATCGAACCGACACCGAGAGAGAATCAACTATCGATCAACCAACCAATCAACCAACCAACCAACCAACCAACCAACCAACCAACCAACCAACCCTATCTGTCGGTGCACGCGATCACATCGTTCTCATAAATGCGAAGCAACCAAAACTGGAGGAGGATGACCATCGAGTGTGTGTGTTTGCGTGTGTGTGTGTGTATATATATGTGTCTCAACGTATCAAGCCTTTCCCGAATTTTTCGGCTGTACATCGATTCCGTAACGTCCAATTAAGTTCGAGCTCGACCAAAGAGGCAAGCTTCCGAATAAAGCAAAGTAACGACAGGTTCTTTACGCACGATAGACGCGCGTCGCTAATCGTCTTTCCTTTTTTTTTCCGATCGATACACAGATACGAAAGCGAAGGAAAACACTCTTTGATATTGTTCCTCCTCCATTTGCTTCTCCGCTAACAACGACGACGGCGATGGCGACGGCAATGGCGAGGGCAATGGCGACGACGACGACGACGACCACGACGACGACGATGATGGCTACGTCCACGACCACAAGAAAATGCCAACCCGTTCGATTCAAGCAATCTGGTATAACGATCGTCGCAGAAGAATTTTTCTTGTCTTTTCCTTAACTGCATTCGATGATTATACAATGGATCGTGAGAGCGCAGCTACCTAAAACTAACAATCGGTACGTTTCTTCTGTACATTGCAAAGTGATTTGGAATATCATTAATTATCACCATCATCGTCCTCGTCATCGTGTCGTTCCTTTCCTTTCATCCGTTTTATCGCGTTTCTTTCTCTCTTTTTTTTTTTTCTATAATTTCTATTTATCGTTATCGGAGCATCGCCTCGCCGTCTTCGTCGTATTATCGCATTACGTTAATATCGTTGCTACAACAACGTATACAACGTGGCCTGTGTGTAGCGCAACTGTTTACTTCTTTTCCTCTCTTTCTTATATCATTCTGAAACATTAACCCATAATCTTTTAAACGCATGTACCTCAACGTTCATATAATATAATCAACAAAACATTAACACGAACGTCGCCCGTTTCTTGCTCGAAAAGCAATTATCAGACGATAGTTTACGAGCAACAGGCGCCGCGAATAATAAATTATCATCGTTAATATATTACTCTTTTCGACTGTGCCGACTAACTATTTATATATACATGTAATATGTTTTCTGTGTAAACGCGTTGCGTGTTGCATGTCGGTGTGTGGGTATGTACGTGTGTGTATGTTGGCTGCGTGACTCGTGTTTCACGCGCTCGCGCTTATATGTCGTGAGTTCTGGTATACACGGGTGTGTGTATATATACGTACGGGTGTGTTTGTGTATATATATACATATATATACACATATAGCATTAAATATGTATACACTTTGTGTAGATACGATACATCGGTATGATCCAGATTTTATCGTCAACGATTGTATTAGCGTTAATTAGTTTCCCGTAACACCTATATTTTATTATTGCTGCAGCTTTATAGATCTCCTCTTCTCTTCTCGTCGTGTATTCCTCGTCTTTACGTCCATTTTTCCCTCTTTCCACCAGCATCTTGTTTTCCGCGCCGTGACCGACCGCTACAAGGACGACGCACGCTTTTCGCGAAAGGCTCTTTTCGACTTTGCACCGATTCGTTTCTCCATATACCAGATATCACGCAAACGTGATATCGAACCGTGAAAAGAAAAAGACGAAGTAAAGGAAAAAGACGAAACGAAAAAGGGAAACGGAAAAGAAAAACCAAATTATCCGTGTCCCGCATCACGACACGTGCAAGTCCTTATAGTCGTTGTCGCCGTCGTATAGGTCTTTGTCGCCGTCGTAGCCGTAGTCGTAATACTAGTCAAAGTAATTATAGTCGTTATTGTCTTAGGATCGGTCGGTTGAACCAATTATTTCGGAAGTGCGCGATAACGTGCTCGATATCCATGAGCTGAACTGAAAAACAAAAGATTAAGAGCACGTGCATGTTTGTCGCCGTTTGTACGTGTGTGTGTGTGTGTGGGTGTGTGTGTGTGTGTCATTGGTACCGTAATGGAGAGAAAAGTGGCGAAACTCGGCAAAGATCAAGAAGAGTTTAACTTGGAAAGAAATTACGATCTACGAAGGAATACGAAGCGGTTACGCCGATCGGTCGAACGAACCCAATACCCTAATGGTGTTTCGTGCAACGCCAAGTCGATGACGCTCTACTAGTCGACTGGTCATTCTCGATTTATCGGTCAACTAAACGTCGGCCAATCGATGATGATACAACGTCGAAAGCGAGAAACAAACTACTTAGGTATACACATATTCCGTCGAACGAAAGCTACTCTAACGTTTCGACGTACTTGGAAATTCGTCCTTTGCGTTCTCGCGTCCGTCAACGATTCGCAGCGGTCAAACTATACCGGAAACTACGTTGTCTGAAACTGGAACGGTTTTTCCTCTCTCTTTTCTTTTTGCCAACGACACGCCTAGCCGAACCGTTCTGTCACCGTTACCGATCACGTAGAAAACGATAGAGATTCTCGCTTCGTCACATGCCCGTCACGATGGTCGAATGCCGACGCGCGATACACAGCCACGATCGTTTCACCTATCCACGATCGTCCACGTACATATCGATTGTTGGATGTTCGACTCTCGAAATTCGGAGCAGGTGCAACGATTTCAGAGCGGCGAGAGAGAGAGAGAGAGAGAGAGAGAGAGGGAGGGTTCGATAGAAATCTACGTGCTTCGAATCGTATGATATGTAGCGATTAATCGTGTGCGTGGTGCACGTTTTCAAGCTATCGCGACCATGCTCGAACGCGTTCGAAACATTCGTGAGATTTGTAAAGAACTAATTTCCAAGCTCGGTTAAAAATCACAGTCAAAAGAATGCACTTCGGTAGGTAGTCGGTGTAATTCGACACGGCTACCAGAGCCGGCGCACAACGCCGAAAATGGCGTGAAAAACGAGAAGATTACTCGGTAGCCTCGCGACGCCTCGGGTCACAGAAAAACTCCATTGGGTCTTAGGCTTGGCTCGGAACGAGATACATCGATACGATCTACTCGCGGGCAGCCGCCCGCAAATACCGTTTCTCTTCTCTTTCCGCTCATAGGCCTGACAAAGCCTCGGTTAGAAGTACGCGTATGAGCGGGAGTACACGACGTTTGTCGCTCGGCTCCATTTCGCCCGTCCCATCCTCGTCGTACTCTCGGCTGCTAGCTAATAATCGCGATAGGCACCGTGATCGCACAAGAGATCGACGATGAATGCGTTCGACGGTTTGCTCGTTGACACCCCAAGACGAATTTTCCCGCTTCGATACGTCGCCAAACAACGCGAGATGGTGGTGGTAGTGGTGGTGATGGTGGTGATGGCGGTGGTGGCGGTGGCGATGGCGGTGGCGGTGGTGGTGGTGGTGGTGGTGGT
>NW_016911531.1:174740-187762 GCF_001483705.2 Eufriesea mexicana | reverse complement strand
AGTAGTAGTAGTAGTAGTAGTAGTAGTAGTAGTAGTAGTGGTGGTGGTGGTGGTGGTGGTGGTGGTGGTGGTGACGATGGTAGTGGTGGTCGCTACGTCGCTATACATCGCCCGTGTCTTTTATCGTTTTCCGCGTTTGCGTCACTGTCACCTCGATATATGTACTATTTAGGATAATAAATGACCGATCGCGTGTTAAGGACGGTCGGTCGTCGGTCGGAGAAGGGCCTAGGAAAAATGTTGGATGACGTAATATCTAGCGAAAATCAAGCCTACCGAGAAAAATGCTTCTGTGCCGTTTCAAGCTCTACGTTTCTCGGTACGAAAGGTAGGGACGCGCAACGGTCGTGGAACGAAGCAAGACTAGCGACGTAACTATCCGCGCATCTGGTTTCTTGGGAGCGTACAAGAAATGATAAACGTGGAAAAACTAGGAAACCAAAGAGGACGGCGACTCGGTCAACGATGGCGGAGCTACGGCGACAAACGACGATCGCGCGAACAAACAACGACGACGACGACGGCGATTCTTCGTTCTATCGGCCTATTATCGCTCGTTTCCGCTCTAAATCTTGTTCCATTTCTACTACGTCTTCCTTCCGTTGCTCCTCTTCCTCTATTTCTTTCCCCATTTCTCCTCTTCTCCTTTTTTTCTTTCTTTTTCTTCTTCTTCTTCTTCTTCTTGTTCTGCTTCTTCTTCTTCTTCTTCTTCTTCTTCCTCGCGGTAGTAGTCGACAAGTGGAACGCGCGCGCGTAAACGCGCAAGCGTAACAAAAGCCGAAAATGAAGGAAGATCCATGGAAGGAGGAGCGGCACGCGCGGATAGGACTACTACCGTCGACGACATCGCAGGCGGGATAATCGCGGTCGAATTGCCATTGTTGCTGCTGGCAGAGGCGCGGTGGCGATTGCAGTTGCAGTTGCAGTTGCGGTTGAGGTCGACGACGACTGTTTCGGGCCGATTTCTCTGGATTCAAACGTCGCCGACGTGTCACGTTCACGCACGCGTTCACGACGGCAACCTCTTTGGACTTGTCTGAAAAAGCGAAATCGGGCGTGAACGATAGAAACGGATAGAGTAGGTCGCGTTCTCGACGTTGCGGACGTCGATGGCGACACAGGCGCGTATAAAAGTGGATGGACGGTACCTGAGTGCGGCGTTCACAGTCCAAAGTATCCACCGATGGTGGTGGCCACTACGACGGCGAATATAGCAAGGCAGATCATGATCATGATTTTCTTCTGCGCTCGGCATCAACGGATCGGCAAAAACATAATGATCGATTACAACGCGGTACGTAACGTAGCGGTTCGTTCCTACCGTAACTACGATCTTCTCGGTGGTACGTACTATACGCCTGGTTTGCCATCGCGACTCCCTTCTGCCAACTCTTACGTGTACTACACAACCCATACATACATCGTGTATTCGATCCTCCTTTTAAATCGCAGCTCTTTCGCGTGCCTCTCTGCGTGTGCGTCTGCCACTGCCATTATCTTCCCGAATTTCTCCCTCGCAGACCCACCGTTTAGATCGAGAGGAACGCGACCGTAACCTCGCGCGTTCGGCGCATTCGCTCCTCTCCTATCGCGTATCGTCCATGCAGCGCATCGGACGATACGCGCGTTCCGAGTACGACAAAGTCTAGACTTTCTCTTTAAAACGTTATCGTCGATCGTTAAATATCGTTTCGTACATACACGCGCTTATTCGCAGATTACGCGATGCCATCGCAGAACACGTTACGCCGCGCTGTGCACGCGTTAAAGTGCCTAGATGGTATATACCTTTCTCGAGTATGCGTGGTCGGTGTCCCGTTCCGGACAACCGAACGTTCGTTGGTATTCGTCGTTGACCGGTTTCTCCGACGAGCTTCTGCACCGAGCTGTTCCCTTTTCACAGGCGTGGTATATGGTTTGAAAACGGAGAAAAGCTGGACACGGTAACGAAAAAGAAAAGAAAAGGAGAAAAAAAAAAAAAAAAAAAAAAAGAAAGAAAAAGAAAAAAGACCGACCACGAGTGCGTGCTAGGGTGATTCGCGCACGCGATAAACGAATCAAACGCGAGGAGAACTCGTTCGCGCGAGTATTTCCAAATACTCAACAGCCTGGACGTTTTCGTTTTTGGAACGTGCCGCGCGCATACATCTGCCTACGTATGCATCTATATACACATATGTATATGTATATGTATATGTATATAGAAGAGGCGAAAACGTCGCAACTGTTGCTAATTTGCGATCCTCCGATGTGAGTGCGCGTGCGTCCGTTTGTGTATATATCGTGTGTGTGCGTATGCGCGCGCGCGCCAGCGTCTGTGTATACGTGTGGCCGGAGAAGGACGAGGTGTGGTGCGTCCCCCCTCTTTTCAACAGAAACATGGTGTATCATTTTTTTTTTTACTTTTCTTTCATGGTCCACTTTCGTGTCCGCCTCGTACCGCTTCCCTGAAATCCTCGTATCGTCGATCTATCTTCTTACAACGAGTATACCAGAATGATTATGAGAATGATGAACGCTATTGTCAGGCAAATAACGATGAACATCAATTTCTGCGAACAAAATACAAGATTGCCGTCACTCGGTGAACGCATAGAGACGCATCCATGAACAAAGAGGCGCGAAAGAAAAGTCTCGTCCGAGCGTCCGAGCGTCCGAGCACGGGCCCAAGGTGGTTCCGTCTGCGCGAACGCGCGGATCCTCTCGACCCCCTGGAGAAAACGGCGGGAATCGAAAGCCAGACAAGCACGATCGTCGCGAACGATGCGACGCGAACTTGAAAATACCGTGGACGCGCGCCAATCGCCCACTCGTCCGCGTGTGTGCGTGTTCGCCTTTATCGAACAGCGAAAGGACAACTGGCCCTTTTACTCCGCAAATCACGGAGTCCGCGAGGACGACGAGTCGACGACAGCGGCGTACGATCGAGAAAGTTTCACGTGTTAGTGGAACGAGCAACTGATTAATGAGTTATCGATGGTTAATGAGTCACGGATCACGAACAAGTTCCGTTTTCCGATGTTAGAGATCAGAGCGAGGGAAAACAGGAGCACAGAGGAAAATAGCGAAGCTGGTTCTGTTTGCCAAGAACGAGGCGCCTGCGCCCATGTCCGGTTTCGAATGGTCTCTGGGACCGCGAAACCGAAATCCTCCGGCGAATTCCTTCGTTATCGTCATCGGCTCTATTTACGTTGCGCGAATCGTTCACCGACCATCGCGCGTGCTACGATCGCTGCCTTTAGCTTTTCGCTCCTCCAGACGTTAATCGAACATGTCCAGCACGCAGAGACTTCTTCGACTTTCATCCTGTGTTACATCGACTCCCCGATCACTATCTTTTGCCATAAATTACCATCCTCTTACGTCGCGTTTCATCGAGAAATCGTGCTCGCGTCTTCGTTCCTACGCCATCGCGTACCAGTTGTAGACAAATCCAACTGCACGAATCGCGAATTACTTTTACGACTTACGTGCGAACCTTTCTGACCATTTCCCACCCCCATCCACCCGCCCCCTTTGCCTACTCTTTTAAACGCTCGATTCGTCCCGTCACACGCCACGCAATAATTAACGCTTGCCTCCTCTACGAAACTTACGTATTTACCGTGTACAACAAAGGGTTCTATACCCGCGAAATTTATGAATAAATAATAATAGTAGTAATAATAGCTCGCCCCATCCCTAGCGTGCACCGTTCGAGACCTTTAACTTCACGGAACGATTCCTACCACTATGGGGATTGATATCACGGTGAATATTAAGATGCAGATCAAGATGATGATCATTTTCTGTGGACAGAAAAAGAGAAATACGATTCGTGCGACATACCGCGGAAACGTTACCGCGGCGACGACTAACGTAATCCGCGAAATCGCGAACAACGTGCAGAAATCGCCAGAGGAATAGGAAAACGTTGCATCGTTTCCACGACTCGGCGAATAAGCGACAGACGCGTCGATTCTTGCACACGTAAGAAGTGAAAGAACAAGTGACAGAGAAGAATAAGAAGAAAAAGAAAAAGTGGAAGTAGAAACAGTTAATCAGGCAGGCACGCAGGCAGACAGAGATCGGGACATCGGTTTACGTTAGACGGCAGAAAGGTGTGGCTGAACGATGGTTGGGCAACGAGTTAACAGAGAAGGGAGAAGACAACACGAGGGGGACAGAAAAGAAGTAAGCGGAGGAAACGTTTCCGTTTTCACGAACCAATTGGTGCAACAAATTTCACATCGGAGTAAAAGTTTGCGACTATTCGCAAGCGAGAAAAAAAGCGTACGATGACGTACCTTGACGTTGCACATGCTGCCGACACGTTTGTCTACGCCGGGGTTCAGCTTTGCGCTCGATCGCATTGCACGACATCGAACGGAAATCGGACAAAAGCAAAGCAAAAGAGGAAGAACGCGACAGAGAGGAAAGTAGAAAATCAAGAACGACTCGAACCGTCGCCACTGTCGTCAGACTATTCGCAACGCGTCGAATCGGTGGCGTAAAAGCGTCCGATTCGGCCACCAGTGGCGACGGATGTGCGAGGAGTCGTTGAAAAGACGAAACGAAAACGATCGAGGAAAAAAGGAGAAAGTGGGAGGAAGAGAAAAAGAGAGAGAGAGAGAGAGAGAGAGAGAGAGAGAACGAAGAAGTGGCGGATCGAAAGAAAAGCACGCGTATGAACGCGTTGCAGCCGTCTGGTTGTTTCGGGACGAAATCCTAGGGGCCTCTTCCCCTCGACCTTCCTACAACGAAGTAAGAACACCTATCGACGATCGTCGCTGGATAATCGGGGAACGCGAACGAACGCGATTAATGGAGAATTTGAAAAAAGAGAGAGAGAGAGAGAGAGAGAGAGAGAGAGATCCAGCGACGATCGATCGATTTCGATTCGATTCGTTTACCTTACGAGCTTTGCTCTGATACTCCTCCGCCTTGATCAGCTCCCCCCGGGCCTGGCCAACGTGGTCGCCGGTTTGATCGACGTTGTACTCGATACGGTCCACCAACTCACCCTGCCGTGCCGTATCGGGGGATGGAGAGGAATCACGAAGAAACGGGGAACAACATCGGGGACGAGAACGAACGGAAGGGGAGGAAAAGGAGTCGCAACGGTAACCGGTGAATCGCCTCTCGAAACAAGGATGTACCCAAAGTTAATCGTTACGTTTACGCACGGATATCCGTGCGCGTTTGCGCGTTTACACGTATACGTACGCGAACGCGTTCGTGTTTCGGCATCGATGTGTTCCATTTCGCACACCACGAGCGTACGTATGCGCGCAAGCAGCGTGTACAGGTAGAAAGAGAGAGAGAGATAAACACACCATATAAGTGAAGCCACACACCGCGGTACAACACCATATACCACACGCGTCGTAGCGTACCGGCATCGCCATCACCCCGGTGAAAAACAGCCGTCGCGGTCCCATGACAATCCGCGTACGATGGTTCACGCGCGACAGCGTAAACGCGTGTACGCGTTGTCCCCGCGTACATGTTCGTAAACGACGCGTGTACGCAGACAAAAGCACCCGCAAAAATCCAATCGCGGAGAAAAGTTAGACGGTTAGAGAGCACAGGTATTAGTACATGGAGTTTTAGTAGTACGTGTAAGTAATATAGACAAAACAGTCGATGGACAGAGCCACAATTAGCACACTCATGTTCAGTAGGACAGAGCGACACAAGTAGAGAGACACACAGATACGATGATGCATGTATACAGCAAACACAGCCGTGTACGTACGAATGAATACGTATGATGCTCGTGTATATACACGCGCGTGGCGGTGCGCTCGCGCGCGCGCGTATACGCGGATACATACATACATAGACACACAGAGAAATAGAAAACAGTCAAGATAGGTAAGGAACGCGTAATGCATACATCGTACATAAATGCACATCGAACGTATGAACGCGCATACATATGTGCCCGAGCATCGATTCGATCGTAGAAAATATGGTAATGAAACAAGATAGAAAGCGTCGTCGTTATTCGATGTCGCGTTACGGGGGAACAATATGATAAGTAGGCAAACGAACGAACAAAGTAGTAGTAGTAGTAGTAGTAATAGTAGTAATAGTAGTAGTAATAGAGCCATATAAACCAAAAAGCGTGAAAGATTTTTTCGGACAGTATTAGCGTAAAAATGTACAGATGGAAGAGGAACTCGAATACGACGGGTTATGAGGCGAAATAACAGCGGATCGTGAAAGGGACGGACGGGGGTGTAGAGAGAGAGGTGGTGAACGAGATAAAAGTGGTGGTAGAGGATCAAAGGAGAAAACAAAAAGTGACCAATTAGACGCGAACGAAAGATCTGTGATTTCGCGTGTGATCTGGGGAGGACTCACCCGTCGAGCTTTGCTTTGATACTTGAGCGCTTTTTTGGTGTCCTGCGTAGCCGTCTGCACGTAGTCCACCGCGTGTTCCACGTGGTATTCTATGCGATCTATCATCTCGCCCTAAAGTAGGTGCGTGGCGCGAATCCACACAGCGTAACGGGGAAAGAGAGAGAGAGAGATGTTAGTTTTAGTCGGTTAAAAGCCGAGTAACGATTAAACTCGAGATTTTCCTCATGCACCGCTACACACAGAATGGGCAAAACGGAGAGAAAAGGAGAGAGAGAAAAAGAGAGAGAGAGAGAGAGACGGAAAGAAAGAGAAAGATAAAAAAAAAAAGATAGAGAGGGAGGCACTGAGCGATTGAGACAGAGAGAAAGAAAGAGCGAGATAGAGAGAGAGAGAGGAATAGAAACTAGAAGAATACCGACCACGATAACCAAAAATATTAATAATAATGATAACAATAATTATAGCGATATCGCGCGAGCAAGGAAACTGTTCTCCCGTTTTCTTCCCAATAAGTAGTGGTTACGAAACGCTACCATTAAATCCCAATTAGAAAGATCTCGTGTTATCGACGGTGTTAATACCGATATCAATATTGTATAACGTACAAACGTACGATTATCGTTATTGCTATTATTTATTTAGTCATTCGTTCATGCATCTTGTAACTTACATTAGTATACCGAATAAAGTTTCGCCAATGGCCACGTACAAAGAAAGAGCTGCTCGCACGTGAAAGAGAAGTTACACTGGTTCGCGCTACGCCCTCTCAAAATTTATCCTTTTCTCTGTCTCTCGGCTACTTCCGTCGTGTGTATTTTCCTCCAACTGCGTTAAACGACACGCGCATATCGAACGAAAATAAACGAGCAATTTAAAGGAAAGAAACGTAACGTTAGCGGTGCAGAAATAGCGGTTCATAAAAGTAATACGCGAGAGGAAAAATGTCGAAAACGATTGTTGGAAAAATGTTAGAATAAAGGGGGAAAAAACAAAATTGGGAAAAAAAAAAAAAAAAAAAAAAAAAAAAAAAAAAAAAGGAAAAGAAAAAAAATAAAAGACATATGCAGATTATAACCGTAAAGGAACATCGTGCGGAGCAAAGTCGGCGGGTGAAATGGGGCTGATCGGATAAACCCGATACATCGCTGTCCTTACCTGACTTTCTACCAACATCGCCATATCCATGAACATATCGTGAAGTTCCCTGATCGAGTTTTCTAGTTTGATGATGTCGGCGTGACGCGCCTCGATATCGGCGAGAGTCTGTTTCGCTTGTTGCGTTTCCATGATAATCTGCGAGAAACCCGTCTCGATACAGCACCATATTTTCGATCCATGCAGAAACGAAGAAACGAAACGCTTACCCCCTGCGTGAACACCGCCGGATTTCCCTGTTCCAGCATTTCCTCCAGTTCCTCGTTAGTGGTCGTCCTACCGGCTGAAAGTACAGATCGATCGTTTCAGATTCGCGCTCGAGTGCACCGCGTACATACACGCCTACGATACAAATACCAGCAATGATCCTCTCTTACTGATTTCCAGCTGTCGTTGTATCCTTCCCTTACACCGTTCTCTGTAATCGGTTTGCGTTCGATTATACTCCGTCATCACTTCGACGAACTTCCTGGACAGCGTCGAGTGCTGTGTCTTGCGTATCCTCAAATCCGCCGATGATTTGTTCGTGTGCTCTTCTTGCTCTATATTTTGCTCTATCACTGAGCAACAAAGAAAATACCACGTGAATTTGCATTCGATTGGAACAACGAGAAGAAAGTGTGCCGAAATCGATCCCGATTCCACCTCGGTCTCCTGGATCTCCAACACGGACCGTTACTCCGCGAGAGATCCACGAAACCGCGCGAATCGATCTCCGATACAATCTTACCCTTCAATTTAGCTCTGACTTTATTCGCCGTTTTCTTGATGTCGGACATCAGGTCTTCCAATTCCATTTTGACCTCTGGCGAAAAAGAAATATTTCATTCGTTAATCGAGACGTGTCCGGCGATCGTATACTTACGATTTCTCTCTTCGTGCGAACGAAACGATCGAGATTGCGAATACGATCTCGGAGAAGAAAGGAAAATGTTGGGTGCTTTACCCACCGTTCGACGAACCGATCGCAATGATCGATCGCGCGGGAAAAGCGAGACCGGTATTTCGTTACCGATCGCGGCCTCGCGATCATCGCGCGTGAAACACGCGTTGCGCCGATCTCGATCGAAGGCTACTTATTTTTCATTTAGCTTTTAACGCTAGAACCACCGACCTGTAACGTGTACCTAAAAATATCGTAGAAAAACGACGATAATCGAAGTAATACGGAGGTAAACGAGTATATACGCCATCCCTATTTTCTTTCTATCCGAATAAATCGAGATGAACTTTGCGAGAAGGCGTTGCATATTTTCGGTGATCGGTGAAACACGAAAGATGGAACTAGAAAGCGGAGGTGAAAAAGTTGGATGGCGATGTTCGGGAGTAACGGCACAGGATCGAATTGGATTCCCGTTATGGTGGCGGTCTGGGCGCGTGCACGCGCTTCCATCGGCGGCGGGCGCGCGCATTCTCCTGCGTCGAGGGTGCTCGATGGAATTGGGTTAATACAGGGTGGAAACATGCCAGACCTACTTCTAAAGCCTCTCGAGAACTCGGCACGCCCGGGAGACACGGGACGCTCGAATTCGATCGAATGACGCGCGCGTTTCGCGTCCCAGAAAAATTTCTTCCATCCTTTCAATCCTTGCGAGAGCTTGCACGCGCTCTCCTTTTCCACTTACCTAGCCATATCGAACCGAAACCGAGGCGTCACTCTCGGCAACACCTTGCGTTTTCGACCGCCGCTTTGCTTCCGGATCGAACACGCACTTCCGCTACGAATCCGCGTATCCAACGTAACGCGAGCAACACGCGACACATCGTCCTCTACCAACGCGTTTCCTCCTTTCGATCGCGGCACCCGGATCGATCGAGATCTCGCTCGGCTACCACCGGTAGTTCCTATCGGAGCTACTACCTCCCTTCCAAGGAGCGCGAATTCGCGCGATAACGAAGCACGTGGAAGCCAGCGAGCGAAAAGAGATAGGCCGATTCCGGTGCAGGACGTGTCATCCTTTTCAACCCTTTCGCCTCGAAACGAGATTCGCCATTGGAGAAAAGAAGCTCGATCGATCTTTTCGCTAGACCGCTTCCGAGTCAGCAGCCAAAGTCGGAGAAATGAGAATACGCGTGTGCTCGCGGTGCATCGATCGCCTTCTCTAGAGTTTCTCGTTCCAGGAACAACTGCTCTCCACTCGCTCCTTCCACGATCTTCGACATCGCGCGAATTCGCTCTTCGGGAACATCTACCATCCTAGCTCCTCTTTCTCGCGGACTGGCTATTTGCCTGGAGCTTCCATCTCCAACTTACGTATCGCGGATAAGGTTAACCTATCGGTCACGAGTAGCGGGTCATCGCCTGCTATGTTCGTAAAAGATCAGACAATTATCGCACCGAGTTGTTCGGGAACGTTCATACGGTTTCTCGACGATCGGCGCTTGCCGTTCATACTATTGCTCGTGCACGTAATCGTGGTTACAACTTAAAGTCGAGAGAAGGAGGAAAGAACGAAATACCCGAGGAAGAACGTTACGCGAACGTGATACGTAAATCACGAAAATCCGAGAGATTCGTAAACTCGACGAAATTCTATCGTAAAATATTCCATCAAGTTCGGTTATAAATTTACATCGTTTCTTCGTTATCATTTCTTGCGTAGAACAATAGTCCCGATACCTTTGGTCGACAAAGAATGAACGGAAAACGGCTCAATCGAGCGGACGAAAAAAGGGAGATTACGCGATTGTAAATAATATTAATCCGCAAAGATAATCAGACATGGTAATAGCGTGGATTAAGCGTAAAATTGATCGCACTCGGGATATCCGAACGTACGAAAGGAGGAAATCTTGAGATACGTAATCGAGATTTTAATTAAAATTACGGAGCCTCGATACCTCGATCCGTGATCTCGGTTCGATTCCTTATCGCGAAATATAAAACTGTACGTGCAATTCTGTGTGTAACTGTATCGACCGACTTACCGATTAATATCGGTCGATTCATTGATTTCAGCTATATCCTGGAGATTGCTATGTGCGTTTGAAAATGAAAAGAATCGTTTGAGCGGAGAGGCAATCGTGTCCCTATTTCCCCGATTACATCTATCCTCGACCGATCTACGATCACATCCGGGACATATCTGAAGAAGGAATCGACTGGCATGGATTCTGTGTTTCGTAACAGACGACATCGTCGATAATTGCCGGAGAGGAAGTATCTACGATCACATCCGGGACATATCTGAAGAAGGAATCGACTGGCATGGATTCTGTGTTTCGTGACAGACGACATCGTCGATAATTGCCGGAGAGGAAGAGAAGAAGAAGAAGAAGAAGAAGAAGAAGATGAAGATGAAGAAGACGAAGCTAAAAGGAAAGGAAGAAAAGCAAGACGAGATGATAGGAACGGCGAAACACGAAAGTTTAGGCAAAGAAGACAATACCGTAGCGTGCTCGCTTGACCGCGTCACCTACAGTCGCAGAAAGTGGCAAAAAGTCGCAACGAAATGATAATTCAAACCCGAACGACAGGTACAATGGTAACGAGGGCAAGGCCGATCGTATCCGATGCTTCGAATGAACGCTCCAGCTAACTATTAGATAATAATCGAAACCCGTATTTGTTTTTCCAACGCAGTTGCTCCAATTGCTCTTCGAGTTAGCCGTACATCTACCTTTCTTTTCTCTGCGCTGCTTCCATTTGCGCCTCTAATTATATATTCGCTCTTAACTTGCGGAATCATTCGAGTACACCCGAATAGGTCACGAGATATTGCGAATATCGCGATAAACGAGAAAACCACGGAAACTCACTTTCATCGGTCTGTGGTGCCGACAAGATGGCACTGTGCTTTTTCTTCACATCTTCTACGTTCGTCTGGATCCTATCTATCATCTCACGAATCTCTTCCACCTATGAAAAAGTCAGAAGGCATTAAATACCGCCCCGATCGGTACAGTTGCGAATCGAAAAAGAGGGAGAAAGGAAACCAGGGGATGGTTTATTACGCGAAGAAAGCGAAGAAAGCGAAGAAAGCGACGATCGGTGGACCGGTTCGAGTAACAGCGAGTTTTCACGGGCGCCGCGCGTTACGAAGGCAAACCCGAGGAAATTACCGAGTGAATCGATTGATAGTAATTTTCTGCCATTAGCACGGCAAAGTGTGGAACGTGATCGGACAACGAGTTCCGAGGAAGCGAAATTGAGCATCGGGAAGAAAAATAGACGGTATAAACGATTGAATTTTCGAGACACGCGAAGAGACTACGAAACGCTCGTTGCCATCTCCCTCCTCTCTCTCTCTCTCTCTCTCTTGGAATACCATCCTCCCACGTGCTCGAGAGTACAAAGAAATTAGGTAGCGAAATGAGCGATCGAAGTTAACCCGAGCCTACGCAAATAGCAACGAACGCAAATGTCAAAGATACCGTTCGACGCTGGAATTTCCTGCATCGAATCGTCGCAGCAGCGTTTAAATGTGTCGCGATGCCTCGACGAATTTCGTTTCCTCGTGTTACTCGCTTTCCCGATTTCCAAACGACCGGTATCGAACAAACGTACGGTACAACCAAGCGATTCCACGAAATCGGTACGATGAAAGACGTACGTTCGGGAAGGGTGGAAATATAGGATACATTTTCCCCGAAGTAGATGACGCGAGATACGGCCATTCGGTTGGAAGTCGTCTCGACCTGATTCCCCAATATCGAGACGAAACCATCCGAACAGAAATTTTCTCGCGTTCGTCGCTCACTGGTCCATCTCCCGTACAACTCCCGTATTCATCCGCCACGTTCGTTTAAATTCCTCCTCTGTGTCGAAGGGATCACCACTGTACCCCGAACAACGATCAAATTTTCCGCTTTCCGGGTAAACTCTTCGCCCGATCATTGTCGATTTCGTTACAGAATCCCTCTGTTCTGGTTCGGTCAAATAGACGACTCGATGGGAAGAATCCTTACTACAGAGGAACAACCTACGAAGATGAAGAAAGAAGCGACGAAAGAGGGGATGGGACTGGAGTGAAAAATCGGACGTTGATCGTCAACAGGGAACCGTGACAACGAGAACAGCTCGTTTCTCGGTCACGGTGCCGGGACTAGACCAAATATATACACGATTCGCATACTTACCTCCGCGAAAAACTCGGTCATAAAATCATCGGGCCCGCCGACGTTGACGGGCACATCGTCCGCTACGTCATCGTCGTCCGACTGGGCCTGAAACAAACGGATATATTCGTTAGGTACATATTTAGGTACATATCAGGTACTCCGGATGCTGTTTCGAATACGTATACAGTTCTTACAACGCGTATGGAACGCTGACATCTTTGGAATTTTATTATTTCCTCGCTCTCTTCTACAGCGACGAAACAACAGCATATCCTGCATTCTTCGATATTTTTTGAAACTAATGCAATATCTATGCGTATATCGCGTGTAATCTAACGTGTCCTGTGCTCAACGGTACAAAGAATTATCAACTAAAAAAATATGGCCGCGATAAAACGACCACGTATACCGGAAAAGGATCAACGAGATTTTGTTTTTTTTTTTTTTTTTTTTTTTTT
>NW_016911531.1:172422-174376 GCF_001483705.2 Eufriesea mexicana | reverse complement strand
TGAAAATGGAGATGAAGGGGCCCCTCATATATTTTCTCGCGTTGAATCCGACACTGGCAGCAAGAGCTGCCGATCGTCTTAGGTTTCTGAAATAAATACACGAATGAAAGATATCGAATTTTGCTATTTTCACGAAAATATTCTAAAATACTCATTTTCTTTTTTCCAATATCCTCGTCAACTGCTTCGAATAGTACTACTAACCTTTCGTTGCGAAATAAAATTTTGATATTTAATTCCGCGAGTTACTCGAGAAACGCTGAAAATCATATAGCGTGCTATCATTTTGTCGCGTACTGTATCCCTTGCAGCTGACTTCAGTCGACGATCGTCGTGAAAGTTTCATTGCATTTTCCAACGAATCGACCGTAAAAGCTCGTTACGCAGCCTACGTCTTTATCCTTCGACGAATCTCCAATTGTTCGGCTCCAATTTAACCGTCTCTATGTAAATACATCTATTATACGTTTTCATCGATCTCTCTTCCTCGGTCCTTTGTTCGTACCTCCTCAACTTATCTTCCTAACCAGATGCCGACTCGGCAAATTTACCGCGAGACATCATCATTGTTCACCGAGCGAACATCGATTTCGTTTCTTTTCGTTTTTCTTCCATCTTTCGTGCCTATACACGCTCTTCTCTGCCCCTGTTTTAATTCCCGTTCTCCCGATCAAGTGCACGGATACTCTTCGCGCCTCGTCGGCTTCGAAACCAAGGATATCGGGATCACCGCGCGCGATTCGTTACATAAAGACGAATCGTTTCTCCATTCTTTCTTCTCCAATCTGCATTACCACCCCATCAGCCTTGAACGAGTACCTATACGAGTATCTATACCAGTATCTATACTTTTTCATCTTTTTCTCTTTTCTCCTTTCGATATCGTACACCCACTCCACGTCAAACAGATTTTCATCGTTATTTTTGTTGGTTAGGGCGGACATTTCTATTTCAATCACCATTTCCAAATTGCCGGTGTAGACCTCTATCAGGACTTTTTCCAAGTATGCCTGATTTCGAGTGAGCGAGTGAGGGCACTCGAGAATCGATACGAGAATCGATAGTGTCATGGCCGTCCGAGTGCGAACATTAGAGAATACGAGTAGCACGTGCATTGTAAAAGTAAAGTTGTGCCGAGTTATCTCGAATATTGTAAAACTAAAAGTACTATATATTAAATCGTTTGAAACAGTATCGCGTGGTATTTATCAACAATTTTATTTCATTTTACCATGCACCCTGATTCATGGTACGCGACGCGACATAAACAACGAAATGGGAAGATGAGAATTCTCAACTCGGCGTTACGTTGCGTGCAAAAAGTGAAAAAGAGACACGATTAAACGTGAACGTATTTCCCCACGTCAAACATAGAGACGCCGGAAATGGAAGAAACGGAACGCGGTCGAGATATGCTAAACGAATTACTATCTCTGTGCGACCCGACGATTGATCGGAAAAGGGGGCCGATCGCGAAATAATTCCTACTCGAATTGCTTATTCGTTCGCACGGTATCGAGTAACGCGCGTATCAAGCGCGCGAACAATGAATTAAACTTGAAGGAAAAGCGAGAAACGAACAAGGTTGATACTCATTTGGTCGAAAAGAGCGAGGGGCGGGGAAGGGGAGGGGCGATCTTTTGGGCAGCAGGTGTCTGACAATTTTAAGTTTTCGATTTAGTTAACCTGGTCGAGTTGGCAATCCCGCTAAATCGAGAAAATAAGAAAGGAAGAAAGGAAGATGAAATAGGAGAACGATTATCAGATGTATGTCATGCGCTCAGGTATATGTATACGCCCAGATGCACGGTTCTCTCGTACGTATTAGTCGGCGCCTCTGAGTCATCGACACCGACTCTATTCCTACGTACGATCGGTCACCTCCCAATGAAACTATAAAAATACCCGTCAACACCCAGAACATTGTATCACGTCGTCCGAACGTCATCCGGAA
>NW_016911531.1:162527-172308 GCF_001483705.2 Eufriesea mexicana | reverse complement strand
CCCCCCCCCCCCCCCCCCCCACGCTCCACACTTCCCCTCGTCGTTCCCTTTTTCATTCCCATTCTTGCCCTCTCTTTCTCTCTCACTCTCTCTCTCTTTTTAATTCTCTGTTTTTTCTCTTCCCTTTTCTGTGCCCAACTGTCCGTTTCTATCTTTCTTTTCTTTCCTCGTTTATCCCCCCCCCCCTCGCTCGTTCTCTCTCTCTCTTTCTCTCTTCTTTCAACCACCGAATGGTTGACAGTCGAGTGTAGACGACACCTCGGAAACGCCTTCTTTTCTTATTATCCGCAAACGAAATCCGAACAAGCATCGATTCGTTTGCCGACCGATGTTTCTCCGTACAGAAAATATTACATCTCGTCGAATGTAACAACGATGAATTATCATACGCATACGTATCGAGCGAGACAGTATCGTTTCCTTGAACGTCAGAAAATCCGCGAACAATGAGCGAAGAATCCGAGTAAGAAAATTATAAACACGGACACGGAAGAATTAAGATTCACGAGAGTAAGAGAGAAAGAAAGCGCGCGCGCGAGTTAAGAAGATAAAGAGAAAATCAGAGCAAAAAGGAAAGAAAGAGGAATATAGAAAACGAGACGGAATAAACGACAACTTCATCGTTCGGCGAATCGACTCGGTTTCGAAAAATGTACGTAGTTTTATAAAACTCACCGCAACGAGGGCTGCTAATCTATCCTTGGTCATGGCAAGGGTGGCAAAGTGTTGCGAATCAGCGGGTGTACGGAGTGAAGAGACTAGCGGCTAATCCCATTCACGATTTTATCCATGTACTATGAGCACGACCACTAAAAACTAAAGGAAACGGACGCACTAGCGGCGAGAGACACGATCGTAAAATCGATACACTCGCGAACTCGCCTGCTTCTGCAGTGCCGTCCGTTGCGCTACGCATGCGCTGATGACGTCAACTATACTCAGGACCGAACCCAGAACTCGTAGTAGCCCCATCTTAACGATGTGTCCCCCACCTCTCTATTTACCGACCCTCCTACACATACGCGCATGCACACGTACGCACACAATTTCTGCTCTGCTTTACGAATTTTCATTTCTCCATATTTTCGATAAAATATGAAACATTCGATTTCAAATCTTATCCGTTGTTTCCATCGAAACGATTGATATCATATGCTTTCCATTGTCTGCGCGAATGCCTTTATAATTCCGTAGCTGTATTGTTATTTCGCTAAGCATACGAAAAGAGTGCGAATTTATATTAAATGATTATAAAGATAGAGGATAACGCGTCGTATCGATGAACGCACGATTGTACCAGGTATTTTAATGTACGATATTTGCCATCGAAACAGGCGAGGGAAAAAAGTCGAGAACAAAGTACTACTTTAAATATGTCGTTTTCAAATTTAACATCTATACCGCCTAACGCAGGCCGATATATCGTTCCACGTATATATACATATATTAATACTCCCGTTAAAAACTAAAATTCTTCGATACCGGCTCGATGTGGCGCGCATAAAATAGATGTCGCTGATTTACGTTCTTTTCTTGTTATAATTTAAAAAAAAAATACCGATTTATATATTATTTTAATAATTTAAATGGAAAAATATTCGAATAACATTTTTTTGTACAATATTCATTTAATACATTTGCTAAGTTCGATTATATTTTACATGGCAAATGACGAAAATGCGGACCCCTGTCGTCGACTCGAAGGAACGCCATTGTGAGCCGTAACGACTGTGTTGCAGGGTAAATTTTATCGGTCATTTTCACGTACACGTTACTTGCCGGGAAATTTCGTACCAATATTCTCAGATTTTCATTGATTCATGATAAATTGATTATCGATCTGCACGATCGTTCGCGATTTTTATGAAATTACATGTAATTGTGTGATAAGATTAACGTGAAAGCCTGTGTTACGACAGGCGCCATTCTTTTAGCGGAACGTGGTGAATTTGTACGTCGACTTGTCTCAGAGCGCGGGACATTGATCAACCGGCTTTTCAAATTACCATAAAAAATACGATAAAGTAGCATTTCGGTAGGTGTGTTTATTCTATAATCGATATAACACGTTATTTTCGAGTTATTCGAAATACAGTTCGAACACCGACATATCGTGATCACGTTTTTCATGCGTGATACAATTTCCGATTTAGCATCTTCCAGTAATTTCCATGTATCCGACCAACCGAATAACCTTATTATAAGCTAAGCAGCTGTCTTATCGCGGTGTGCTATTTCGTTAGTCTGTTGTGCGAGTTATACGTCGAAAATCGGTTTCCTCGATTGAAAACTTAATGAAAACTTTAACATTTCAAGGGTAATCCTTGCTGTTCCAGATTTCTCTCAATCACTTCGACTTTTCGACTAACCATCGGTATTAAAATGGCACAAGAAGCTGATATTCCCACTTTCAAATGCGTATTAGTCGGTGATGGTGGTACTGGAAAAACGACATTCGTCAAACGACATTTGACCGGCGAATTTGAAAAGAAGTACGTCGCAACTTTAGGTGTGGAAGTGCATCCTTTGATCTTTCACACGAATCGCGGCCCGATTCGATTCAACGTTTGGGACACAGCTGGTCAAGAAAAGTTTGGTGGCCTTAGAGATGGATATTACATACAAGGACAATGTGCCGTCATTATGTTTGATGTTACATCCAGAGTAACATACAAAAATGTGCCCAATTGGCACAGAGATTTGGTTCGAGTTTGTGAAAATATACCTATTGTACTTTGCGGGAATAAAGTTGACATTAAGGATAGGAAAGTGAAAGCCAAGAGCATTGTTTTTCATAGAAAGAAGAATTTACAGGTAAGAAACTACTGTTGCTTATTGTCGTAGCTTTTCGACAGCAGCAGCAGACACTTTCCACTCTTTCTATTCTTTCCTATTCGTCCTTTCTACTTGTTCTAATCTCGTGTATCTTCAAATGTATATACATATACGCATAAAATATTCTTTGCGTGCTTGTTTTGCAGTACTATGACATCAGTGCAAAGAGTAACTATAATTTTGAAAAACCTTTCTTATGGTTGGCACGTAAATTGATTGGTGATGCAAATCTTGAATTTGTCGCGATGCCAGCTCTGCTTCCACCAGAAGTTACAATGGACCCACAATGGCAACAACAGATCGAGAAAGATCTTAAAGAAGCTCAAGAGACAGCGTTACCAGAAGATGACGAAGATCTTTAGTTTGTCACGTCGCGTGTATGATACGAATAGAGGCAAATCGTACACATACACGTGCGTGTTGAGTACGTTATGTACTTGTGCCTCTATATATCAGAGATTCTTTCTTCGATGGAATTAAACGTCGATATATCTAACATAAACGGTGACAGAAATATTTCTATGACATCACGTTTCTCGAGCTTTGTCTTAAAGACAGGATACCTGGAATTGAACATCGCGTTTTCGCCCATATCTAAATTTGTGCGCGCGATTACATTAAACCCGAGGTCTAATTCCATACAAGCGTCGTCTGATTTGTGCATAGCGTGTCTTTCATCGATTTTCAAATGTACGATTTGATCGATACACACAAACTTTCACGATGAAATTTTACGCTCTGTAGTTTCAAATTATTGTTTCTTTCATTTACATATTGCGTATGGGTGTGCGTGAGTACACGTATGTTGTGTGAAATGATGTATCTGATGTAATGGAGTTGTTAGAATAACTTGCCAATCTGCTTTAAGGCATAGCGTCAAAGCCGTTGGATTTTTGTTGCTAATTTTATAATACCGTATACGGAAACATTGTACGTGAATTGCCTTTATCAGAATGAGTGAACGTGCTGTTTGGTAATATAATAAAGTGAGAAATTAATTCTGTAAGAAAGAATCTTTCGATATGGTCGAAACGCTAATATTAGAAGTCACTGTTTACACATGCGTGAGAATGCGATCACGCACGTACACATCTACGTACACATACAACAAATTTGAGAAATTCTCAAAGTAGTTCAATCTTTACCAACAAATAATATAACCTTTGCTGCTACTTTACGTACATACTAATACCCGACGATAAGCGAAAAAGGAATAAAGTACCAATTGGACGAAAACAGTGCAGCAATCGTTTCTGTGAATAATGTATGATTCTTAAACACAGTGTTGTATTTTGAAATAATGTTTTGATTGGAGCGAAGCACGGTTTGTAGTCAGTTGCGCCTGTCCACGATAACGAGAATTGTTTACTATTTTTATTAGCGAAGGTGAATGTACGATTTGTTCAACTTAAATTATATAAACAGTGTTTTTCTTTTCTATACAAACACATTCGTTTCGTTGGGTGACGGACAAAACCTTTTCCTAATTCCTTCGTTTTATCACTAATTGAATATACCTGAGTGTGCACGAGGTAAAATGTACACCCAACCATAGCACTTCTATGATTAATAGATACAGACAGAAACAAGAGGAACGAAATACTTGCTATCAGTGTTTCGTACGTTCTACTCGAAACAGCTTGTACCGTTGATGTATTGCACTCAATAAATCATCGTTGAACTGTTTCTTAAATTTTACATTTTCGGAACGTTTTATCCGCTAGGGAAGTCACGGGGGAAGGAAAAATGTTCGTATCATCTATGTGACGAAAAACAAGAGACCGAAGAACGTTATATACAAAGAAAACATTTTATTTATTATTCATCAGATACACGTGTGTTTACATACAATAAAATGGTAGTAAATGTGATAGCATAAAAATAAGTTGCAAGTAACGTAATGTACATAACTATAGAGTGATAATTATGTAACTGAATAATTATACCACGATAATATCCGTACGTCTAGTCTATACACGCGAGCGTGTTTCTCTTATTAAGATTTCTATTTGGTTTCTCTTATTAAGGTATATAGGATAAATGCAAAAAAAATAATGGAAAATTAAGCTTCTGCCGCCATCAGTTTCGCGATTTTCTTTTTACCTTCGAGAAGCAACAATCGATCGTCGTCACTTAGTCCTGGCAAAATATTCGTTATTACTCCAGTTGCTAAAGTTTTTATTCCATCCCTCAATGTAAATCTCTGTCCCTTTTCACATACCATCGGCCTTATTAATTTCAATACAGCACTGTAAACACAAGTCCATATTCACATTATATCGTCTTATCAAGTAAAGCGAAAAAGTTTCTTCTTTTTTTTTTTTTGTTTCAATAGATTTAAAGAAAACTTACGTAAAATCTTCACCGGGCATGATCATTTTTTTCTGGATTAAATTCATCTGACACGCGACGTCCCATGTTTTGCAAAACATTTGAGGTTGAGTCATATCGCCAACAGGTTTTTTTCTACCTCCCTCTTCTGGAGTCAACATATATAGTTGACATTCTACATGATCATTGGCTTTCATGCTACCTGGTTTACAGAGTATCATTCCTCTTTTAACATCGTCCCTTTTTAAACCTCTAACTAAAGCACCTAATTGATCACCCGCTTGCGCTTCCTCCAACGTTTTGTGAAACATTTCTATTCCCGTTACGGTGGTCTTTATTACTTTATTGAACCCGATCAATTCGCAATCCGTGCCTTTTTTAATTCTTCCACGTTCCAATCTGCCTGTAACTACCGTGCCTCTTCCCATAACCGAGTAAACGTTCTCTATTGGTAATAAAAACGGTTTGTCTAATTCTCTTGTGGGCGTTGGAATATAAGTATCAACAGCATCTAACAATTTGAGTACAGCATCCCGTCCTAGTGCCGGCTCAGTACCATTCAGCGCGTGAAGTGCGCTGCCCTTAATAACGGGAACATTTGTCCCATCGTAACCCATTTCAGTTAATAGGTCCCTTATCTCTAGTTCTACTAAATCAACCATTTCATTGTCCGCTGCGTCGACCTTTACAAATAAACATGGAATATAGAGTTTTGGAGGAGAGAATTCTTAGCTTTTTAAAAAAAGAATGGAAAGCTTTAAATCTTACCTTATTGATGAAAATAATAACATGATCGATACCAATTTGTTTAGCTAGTACAAGATGCTCTCTTGTTTGCGGCATAGTACCGTCTGTAGCAGCGACAACAAGGATGGCTCCATCCATTTGCGCCGTACCAGTGATCATGTTTTTAATATAATCTGCATGTCCTGGACAATCCATATGACCGTAATGTCGACTTTCTGTCTGATATTCAATGTGAGCCACATTAATGGTAATGCCACGAGCTTTTTCTTCAGGTGCATTGTCTATTTCACTGTATTGTTTCAGTTTTGCGAGCTCCTTTTCGGCAAGGACTACGACATACAGTGATGGGAATGATAATTTAAAACGCACTAATAGAAAGAAATTATAGTAGGAAGAGTAGGATAGATGGAAAGAAGATATAATGGGAGAAAAAAAAAGAGACGAGTACCTTTAGTGATAGCTGCGGTAAGAGTCGTTTTTCCATGATCCACGTGACCGATTGTTCCAACATTACAATGTGGTTTATCTCTGCTGAATACTTGTTTCGTGCTATACAACCTTTGAGTTATCGTGTCCGATAAACGCGATTTTATACGGAATGTACCGTATAATTTCTGAAAATGGAACGAAAATTCTACTTTGAAATGCTAATTCAATTAGGGATGAGGTGTATAACAAAAATAACAACGAGAATAACAATTATGAAAATTACGTCACAATTTTCTTACTTGTTTCGTTAATAGATGTTCGAAGTAAAATAGTTGTTTGACGGTGATCCCGAGTACTGAAAACAGATACCTCTGATTACACGACACGGTTGAATTTTTTTTTTGATTCTATTTAACTTGAGTGCCTTTCATCTTTACGAAATCGAATTTTGTGAAATCGGTTTCAATTATTCGTTCTCCACTTTTGATTGTCTCAAAAAGATGCGAATTCGATTCGATCATCATTCGATACGAAGACAAATTACATTCACTTACCTGGATTGGAAATCATTTTCGTATATATAAATGCCATGCCTGAAATTGAATTTTCTTAACACTTAACCTGTTCTTTTAACGCGAGCTATAAAGGACGAGTACGACGACAGCGACATCCGTTGTGAAAATATCGAACGAGTTACGTAATGCAAACGACTCTAATCGCGTTGCAGGTTAAGGTGACAACGAATCTTTGGATTCGTTTTCATCGATCCATTTTGGTTTTTGGTTTTGGCCTTAGAAGAAGCATGGAAAGAAAAAGTTGAATTAGACTTGATTACGAGTCACGTGTATATGTTGGAAATTCGACTAGTAGAGAATCTCACATGGTATTTGTTCTTTTCCCACTTCGTGGTTGGACAAACGTCTATTGTGGCGGTAATTTCAATTCGGTTAAAGTTATCACACGTGTAATTTCCTTTGACCATATTTTCGTATCATCGATTTAGTCGAAGTCTGAAATGGAATTCGTTCTTTCTCGATTACGATCGAGATTGGTCTCTTGGAAGAAGAAGAAAGGAAGAACAGTGCGTGTGCATAAGTGCGGGAAAATTAATAACCGAGATCTAATTAATTCAAAAAGAATAACGAGGCATGAAAGAAAGGGGAAGATACAGAAGGTGCGGGGATCGGGAGGTTTGATATTACCGTCGTTACAGCATAATTTTCAGATACTCGGTCAGATAAAGACGGTATACAATCGGGATGTATTCGGAACGAAGGAGATAAATTAAGCTAGATATCCGAGCATTCCGGACTTCCTTATTTGCACATTTCGGAGCTAATCGCGGATGAAACGTGTGGCCGTGGAACACCGGCTCGCTAGATGGGGCATCGAATCGGTGAAAAATGGGGCTCGGTAACGAAGTAAAGCGGAGCAAAGCGAAGAAGAACGAAATTATATTACATACATACATTCATATATAATATATATATATATATATATGTACATATATGTACATGGATCGGATCTCGCATCGTATAAAACCGCTGAAAGTCGGTTATAGTGTCGTTTTTATTCGAAAAAACCACTTATCCCGATATCGCGGATAAAACCCGGAAATTCGTCGATTGGTGTTCCGAGGCATTAGGCAGGACGCGTGAAAAAGTTATCTAAGGCGCGATAAGTGCGTGTATCGATAACAACGCGAGTGTACGAACGTCGGTTCGATACTTATTCGACGGAGTAGAATAAAATATCGCCTCGACGAAGTCACAGTTTCGTTTTCGCTTCTTCGATCCTTGTACGGTTTTATGGCCTTTCCGTGCAGGTCTTTTACCTCGCGTTCAACGCGTTCTACGCGCTTCTCGCGCCTCGCTCTTCTTTTGTTCGAGTCTCGCTCGATCCTCCTCCATTTACATTCCAGCGTAGTCCATCGCGGTGCTTCCTGTTTCACGAGGGGCACTCGCCGCCGCGTGCCGTTTTCCACTTCCCGCTTCCCGCTTCCCGTCTCTTCTTATCCGCTTATCGGTGGAGCGAACGGTGCATCGGCGAATCGTATGGACGATAATCACGAGTCGACGATGGTCCTTTCGACGTAAGGGTCGACGACGCAGGGGTAGCTCTGTGCGATGGATCCGGCGGTTGGTGGAGACGAGGAACGGTAGTAGAAGAAGAGGTCAGCGATACCGTTCGCTGGTGCGATCAATCCTGCCGAAGGACCAGAAATCGACAAAAGCACACGCACTGGTCGATGTACCGATAGATAGGTATGTAGATAGGTAGGTAGCTAGCTAGGTAGGTAGGTAGGTAGGTAGGTAGGTAGCTAGATCGACAAAAGCACACGCACTGGTCGATGTACCGATAGATAGGTATGTAGATAGGTAGGTAGCTAGGTAGGTAGGTAGGTAGGTAGGTAGGTAGGTAGGTAGCTAGATAGGTAGGTAGGTAGGTAGGTAGGTAGGTAGGTAGGTAGGTAGGTAGGTAGGTAGGTAGGTAGGTAGGTAGGTAGGTAGGTAGGTAGGTAGGTAGGTAGGTTGGTTGGTTGGTTGGTTTGCTGGTTGGTTGGCTGGTACCGGTACGAGAAAGGGAGGCGCGGGCGATGGAGCAACAGGAAGAAGAGAAGGGGTGGAAGAAGCTCGCGTCTGCGATCCTCTCTCGTACTAGAATACCAATGAATTTCGAAGTAACCTGCACGTGACCCGAATCGCATTCGTTCGACACCTCGCTACCTCCTTTCATTTCCATATCCATATCGGTTGCAGCGGTCGGAACCAGCACGGAGCCATAACTAAGCAACTAGCCAAAGGACGAACGAAAGACTGCCCTACGGTTGGACGAGTGCCGAGGAAGAAGACCAGGCGGTGGAAAGATTGGCGATGGATTTCTAGCTACGAACTACATAGATCGCGGAAGGGAGAATATCGTTTGAAGAAAGATGAAGAGCAGAAGAGACACGAAGACGGAGAGACGGTGTGGTAAAGAAGTGGGAGAGCGAGGGAACACGGTTGTGTCCGCTTTTCCATCGTTCGTGCACGGAGGCCAAAAGCGGCGGAGGGTCGCTCAGTTTGCTTTCAGTCATCAGCCGAGGAACGCGCGGATATCGAGCAGTCGCGTTCGTTGAATCCGTGCACCGCGCAATCACACGCTACGTACCTCCACGAGGGTGCGATCGATCGTTCGATCGTAGTGAAAACGTCGCGTATCTGGAAAATAGGAGCTCGATGATGCGCGGCTACGGTGGAACTATGGTTCTTCTGTTGCTCGCGGTCCACTGTTTGGTGAGTTTTCTCGCACGTTCGTTTGCCCCGTCTTTCACCCGACGCGACTTCATCGCGCGTAAAGAACGCGATGAAGCGATAACTCGAGGACGAAAAGAAGCGATAAGCGTGGCGCAAGTTCCACGAGATACGCGTAGACGCGTACGCGGCTCGTTTCGCAGGAA
>NW_016911531.1:139175-162228 GCF_001483705.2 Eufriesea mexicana | reverse complement strand
GCACGATTCGCGAACGCGCTAGAGACTAACTGCGACAGCTGACTAACGGTGCACGTTACGCGGCTACTCGCTGAGCTCCAGACACGGACGTCGAAGATCGTCTCTTCCGACGCCTTATTTTCCTCTTTGTCCACGTCGCGTTCTAATCGTCTCTTAACGATTCTTCGCCATTCTCCTCCACCTTTCCGCGCCAATTGCTTTTTCCACCAACCTCTTTTTCTTCGTTTCGCTCCTTCCCACCCCCTCTTTCCTCCTCTTTCCGTCCGATCTGTTCCTTCCGCGTTTCCACGTTTGTCGTGACCCGGCGCGTTCCGCGCGCGCGGAACTATGCGCTCATTGTTCGACGCCGATGAGAAACTGGAAAACGCGATCGAGGTGACGAGACCGGAAACAGGCTGAGAGAATAGAGACCCCGACGCGTCGGAATATAGGAAAACACGGATTCGTGTTTGCTCGTTACCTCGTCCGGGAACTAACCAGATGCACCTCTCCTTCCCTTTACCGACTAACGCGTCGTCGAAGCAAGAGGACGAAACGAGATTATCATGCGACTTTTTCAGGGGACGATCCTAGCCTCGCCAACGGGGACCATCGAAAGGGCGAAGCTGAATCAACGATGTACCAGAGACCGGGAATGCGAGTCCAGCATCGAGAGTAGTCACTGTCAAACGGGTCTCTGTCGCTGTTTGCCCTATTTCGCGGCGTACAACGGGACGCATTGCCTCGAGGGTAAGAATTACTCGTCGACGTCGTCGACGTGGTCATCGTCGTGGAAGAATAATCGGTAACCCTTTTTTCTCGTGTCTCGCTACGACACAGCGACTCTTCTCGGACAGGAGTGTATGGTCGACGAGCAGTGCACCCTGAAAGTAGCGAATAGCGGATGCTTGGACGGCTTCTGCGGTTGCAGAGACGGTTTTCTTCAATTTCGTCGGCACACGTGTCTAGGTCGTAAGTAGACGAACTCTTCTCTTCGCTGCGTCGCTGTGACGCTGCATCGCGACACCCTAGCCTTCGAATCTCGTAACGTTTCAGCGGCGAAGATCGGTCAGGTTTGCTACGAGCACGCCCACTGTCGATTATGGCAGGAAAGTTCGCACTGCGATTTTCTCATCCCGAATCTGTTCGGCCGATGCCAGTGTACGGCGCCTATGCGTCGCGAAAACGACACGTGTCGACCAGACGATCTGGTCCGACCACCGCCGCTATTCAGCGACGAGCAAACCACGACGGCAGTCGAGGATCGAGAACAGACGGAAGCCGTGGAGACGAAGGATAAGGAGACAGGTAACGAGACGCGACGTTCGTCGGGGTGGCTCCAGGTTCGTGGATCGGCCGTTTGCCAATTTTATCTTACTTTTCTGTCAGGAGTGCAAATCGCTTGGCTGAAAAATGCTACCCTACCGCAGTCCACGTTCTCGCCGAACTCCGTCGATTCGGTCACCCAGTTCGCCGATACGACCCATCCGCTCTCGTCGACGGAGGACGACGCTATAATCGTGGAGGCTGTCAGCGAACCAGCCAACGCTGTATGGACGTCAGGTAAGAGGATGGAAAGGAAAAGGCTATGAAATCTCACGGCGAAAACTTTACGCAGCATTGGCCACGAAGGCGGACCGACAGTCCGAGGATGACACGGTGACCCCGGTCAGTTTGGGATACGATTGCGTGTCCGACTCGGAGTGTCGGCTGGCGGACCCTTACTCGAGATGCGTGGACGGGGTGTGCGACTGTGGCTACCGGAGAGAGAACGCGAGCTGCGGCGCGAGGAACACCGGTTGCGCGGCTGGCACTTTTCAGTGTGCCAGTTCCGGCAACTGCATCAGCTGGTTTTTCGTCTGCGACGGAAGACCGGACTGCAGCGACGGCTCGGACGAACGGTGTTCCCAGCGAGAATTCGGCTGTCCCGAGCAGGCGTTCCGATGCAACGGGAGCAAAGTGTGCGTGTCCAGGGCGGTGATGTGCGACGGAAAGCAGGACTGCCCGCACGGAGAGGACGAATCGGGCTGTAACGATCGTCGAAGTAAGCTTCGTCGAGGTAGCCTCTTCTACTCTCGAGTAGTCTCGTAACGCCTACTACGTTTCACCGTAGGATGCCCGGAGGGTGCGTTCAGGTGCAACAACGGTCAATGCCTGCCAGCGTACGAGTTTTGCAACGCCGTGGTGTCTTGTCGCGACGGAAGCGACGAGCCGAGGGGAGCCTGTCGGACCAGAGCCGGATACCGCGGCAGAGTCGGGACCAGGCATTGTCCGTTCAGGTGCGACAACGGCAGATGCCGATCCGACGCGATCGCGTGCAGCGGCCGCGACGGATGCGGCGATGGATCGGACGAGAAACGCTGTTCCGTTTGCAGTTAGTATGCACACGTATATCGACCTATCGACGAGATACCGTGGTGGATAGGAAACGAGAATCGAGAGGAAATCGCGCGTCCGATACGCGCATCCTCTCATTTCCACCGCGACAACGAGCAACTATCGCGTTTATTATCGTTATCGCGTTCGTTTCAGGATGTTCGCCGTTTCACGATTCGTGGCAACACCACCATCTCGGCGCCACCTCGACTGCTTTCGACGAGCATCATCGAGGGAGAAACGTCGTCGAGAGATCGTCCAGTGGCCGTTGATTTTCCACGACCGTACTAGCATCGTCGCAACGATTAACCAAGGACGGGAGAGTGTCCGCGACGAGGACGCTCCTCCAGCGTAAGGAACGAGGAAGAAGAGAATCCCTTGATCGATACGCTTCGTCCCTTTGTATCTTTCCGATACGCGACACCTAATAAACCTAACGAAAGTTGCAGAATTTGATCGTTTTTGTTCCGTGAAGAAGTTTACTCAGCTGGCAACGGCTCGCCCGTTTCGCGCGTAAATCGGGTCGGAGAACCTGCGTGCGATGCGGAAATTCCATTCAGCCACGTATCGATTCGAAATTGGTGGAGATGCGCGCATCTGCGCGAAACGTGCCAACACGTCGGAGTCGTGGCTACGCGCGTCGATAGCCAACCGTTCCTAGTGTCTCGTTCCGGGTTCCGCGCGCCGAGTTTCCCCGAGGTCGCCGAGTTTCGACGATCAAACGCTTCTTCTTCCACCGAGTCTATCTTTGCCCGTCGCTGCGCTTCGCGTCGTCCGCTTCTTCTCTCCATATTCTCCGTGCAAAATTATGTCATCGACGAAGAAAGGGAACTTGGACTCGTAGAAGGTCCGACTTAACCCTCGCGTGACGTCGGGTCGTTCCGTGTCGGTTCGCGTCGGGCTAGTTCGCGTCGGGTCGGTTCGCGTCGGGTCACGTTACGTTACGTCGCATATCGTTGTGTCGGGTCAAGTTGGGATTTATGTATCCCTACTCGCGCTCTCGACTAAACGAAGTATATCCGGAGTCGTTATCGAGATTCGTCCGACTCGGTCCAAGTTGCTCGCGCGAGCTTTCGCCGAAATAGACGACAGCAAGAGCTACGGTAAGGAGCATTAATTGCATCGATAATCGCCGCCGGTTTTCTACGAATAGTTATCTATTCCGTACGACAATCCCGTCCAGTGTTATTTTTCTCTCTGTCCTACGTGCGGCTGTCCACGTGTTCGCGCGTAAATATTTCCGTTCTTTTTTCCCAATTAATCTTTAGTCATAACAGTTGTGTACTCGAAGCTTCGACGGATGCTCGTTAATTCGTGCAACGATGTTTGTGAAACTAATCTACCGATAACATCCCGAATGTGCTCTACGTAACGCGTAGAAAACGATCTTCTCTTCGCGTATTTCGAAGGATATTCGTGGAAACAGCGTGCGCCGCATGGTACACGTTTACCGGTTAATTGTTTCCGCGTTGCTTGCGAACTTGCGATTATCGTTTCGTTTCCGTTGCTCGTCACGTACCAGTCGCGAATAAGAGTAACGAAGATCGATCGGAACAAGTCGGGGATCCGAACGTTCGTCGTCCCGACGTCTCTTGGTAACTCGAGTGGCCGATACCGCGGACTACGGGGCAGATTCGCGGACGAGAGGACGAACGACGGCGACCGGTGAGAAGCGATCTCGATGACCGCGCGGCCGATCGCGATCATCGCGATCATCGCGGTCGCGTCCAAGCGACCCACGACAGCGAGAGTGCGCTCCAAGGCATGCACTCGCGAACGTGGAATCCGGTATCGGTACCGATGCCGGTGCCGGTGTCGACGTCCGTGCCGTCGGACCATCTCGAAAATCACAACCGAGACTCCAAGCGACGATTGCGCGCGGTCGTCGATTGTCTTCGTCGACGGCAAGTCATCGTCCTTCTGCTGCTGCCGGCGGCCCTCCTGGCCAGCCTGTACATGGTTTCGTCCGAGGAGGAGTACGATTTCGAGCCGCGATATCCGTCCGTCTTCAAGGTGTACAACGCGGTGGAGGGTAAGTCGAGCGTCGATTCCGTGATCGATCCTATCGGTATTATCGATGCGAGCGTATTATTAATGACCGTGATGAATCGACGCGATAACCGAACGGAGTTTCCGCAGAAACGATGGACGGCTACCTAGTGTGGAACTCGAGGTGCCAGATGCTGTCGAAAGAACCGCTCGACCCGTCCATTCGATCTCACGTGAAGAAGGAAAAGTTCGAGAGGTGCTGGACGGAGCCGTTGCTCAGTCGCGTTTCCCGGGAGAACGCCAGTCTGATCCTGTCGCTGGATCCGACCGTCGCCGTCGATCATCCGGACCTGAAGTGCTGTTGGTCGTCGGTGTTGAGGGCGGAGAAGAAGCAGCCGGAGAAAGCGAACAAGGACAACAACGTCGATTCGTCGATCGTGTGAGTGTCTTGGACAGAGGGAACGACGCAGGTAACGCGACTGGCCGGACGGACAAGAAGAGCGTGACTCCGTCACGCGTTTCATCTCGACTGTCCGTGTGTGTTTGCAGGGTGAAGCGATGCGAGAGCTTCGAGGGAGAAACCACGTTGCCCGAAGAGGTCGCGGGCATGGCCGCGGCCGTGATGGTCAGTTGCAGCGTGAAGCCAAAGTCCGAGGAGAAACGCGCTGGTAAACCGATCTACGAGAACGTTCACGCGATCCTCGACGTGGACAAGGTCCGCGATCGTTGGCGGAGCACGAACGAGCTTCCCCGGCCGACGGGTGCCGCGACTCTTTCCAGGAAACTCAGCATTCTGGTGCTCGGCATCGACAGCGTCAGTAGATTAAACTTTATGCGAAGCGCGCCAAACACCGAGAAATACTTACTGGAGACCGGCTGGCTCCGATTCGAAGGATACAACAAGATGGGCGACAACACCTTCCCGAATTTGATGGCGATCCTCACCGGACTGAATCAAGCACAGGCCTATTCTCGATGCAAACCCACCGTTCCTTACATGTTGGATCGCTGCCCCTTTCTCTGGGCAAATTTCCGCAACGCCGGTTACGCGACCGCTTACGGCGAGGACGAGACTTCCCTCAACACCTTCAATTACTTCAAAGTCGGCTTCGTCGACCCACCTACCGACTATTACCTACGACCGTACATGCTCGCCTGCGAAAAGTTGCTCAAAGTGAAGAAGAGGTAAGCGGCAGCGTAGTAGGCTTTCTCTATCGTCTTTTCTCTCTCGCGTTTCCTCTCTTTCCCAGATTCGGGCTAAAGTATTGCACCGGACCCGAGACCAGTTTCGACAGAATCCTCGATTTCGCCAGCGATTTCGCTCGCGCGTTCCTCGGCCAGCCGTACTTCGGCTTCTTCTGGACGATCAGCGTGAGCCACGAGAACGCGAACGGATTGTCGTCGATGGACGAGCGATTGCTCTACAAGCTGAAACGTCTGGAACGAGAGGGTGTACTGAACGACACGATGATCGTCCTGTTGAGCGATCACGGGATGCGTTGGGGCCCTATCAGAAACACGTTTGTCGGTTGGTACGAGGAGAGGCTACCGTTTCTATACTTTTGGTTGCCGGAATGGTTCCGAGTGGAACGACCGGAAGCGTATTCGTCGCTCCGCGTCAACCGACATCGACTCACTTCGCCGTTCGATCTCTACGAGACGTTCAGGGAGGCGCTGAGTCTGTCGGGTGGCTCTGCCGGCCCGTCCGTCGGCTGTCCCGACTGCCGCAGCCTGATCGCTGCACCGGTACCTCGCGAGAGAGGCTGCTCGGACGCCGGGATCTCGTCTCACTGGTGCGCCTGTACCGCCTTCCAATCGGCCGATACCCGCGATCCTATCGTCCAGAAGGGCGCCCAGGTGTTTCTAGACCACGTGGACAAGCTGATCGACGATTACCGGAACAAGAAGGGTAGACGGTTGTGCGCGAAACTCGGCCTGAAGAAGTTGCATAGAGCGGATCGTGTAGTCGAGTTTGCAAACACTACCAGCGTCGCTTACTTTTACTTGATTCAGGTCAGCCCCGGTGATGCCAAGTTCGAGGTTACCGTGCGGTATCACGAGAACGGAACGTACACCGTGTCCGATCACGAAGTTAGCAGGATCAACCCTTACGCTTCCACCGCGGACTGTTTGAATCGTGGAATGAAACAATATTGTCACTGTCTCAAGTAATTTTCCGCGAGGGACGTCACGAATGCCAAATTTCATCCCTTCTCCGTGTTTTACGACGCCAGCCAACTTGGCAGAGACACGCGTGCGCTTGTCGCGCGACTACCGCACCGATCGACGAAGTACGGAAAGGTACGATACGCGCGTGGGACGCTCATCATGTATATACGTATGCATATGTTGTATGCATATACACAAACATATAATATACATATACATATATATATATATAAATATATATATACACACACACACACATCTATTTTACTACGTCTCTTTAAGCGCAATTTACTTACAATACAAATCGGAAAGGGTGACGCGACGAAACGCGAAACGTGCGAGCCGCGACCCAGGGTCGCGGCGTCTTTGACTCGACGCTTCGCGGAACGACACGTCGTGTCCCGTTATCGATATGGAGGAAATAAATCTCATTTTTCGCAAAGAACTGTTTCCGATAACTGTTTTCACCCCCTTTCTTTCATCCGTCCGTTCCTCGCGAGACTGGACGAATAGAGACGGTGTCTCGATCAATTGGTTAAAGCGTCCAAGTTGAATCGAGAAACCCGGCCAATTTCGCGTATCGTTCCCTCGTCGCCGATGGGACGACGACGAATAACTCCGTGCTCCGGGGTGCCGAACAGCATCACCGTCACCGATTGTTTGCGAGAATGCGAGACCGTCAGACCTCTGCGAGCTAAGAATCCGTCCAAAATCTTGATCCCCTCGTAAAGAGTTTCCACGTCGCAGCTAGAATATCGTCGGTAAGCTAGTCGTTCGTCGTAGGGGCCGATCGAGACGGGGTCGGAGGCGTGCAAGGTCTTGCGCGATCCTTCGAACTCGCCGTTGCTCAACTTTTCGTAGCTACTGATAGATCTGATCACGGACGCTCTGCCGAAATAGCCGTCGCGCGGACAGACTGAAAATTTCCTCACGGATCTTCGGAACGTGCTGCACGGAGTGGACGACGTGGTCGTAGACGCAACGGTAGATTCACCGCTACCGATTTGCCATTTTCCAGCACGCGCTCCAAGCAGTTTCACCACTGTACTTTTCGATCGTTCCGAGCATCCTTCCACCTCTCCCGCCTCTTCCTCTTCCGTTTCCTCCTTCTCCGTCCCTTCCTTGCCCGTTTCGTTCTCTTCCTCTATTTCTTCCGGTTCCTCTTTCCCCGCATCTCTGCCTGGTTTATCGATGCTATCTACGAATCGTTGCTCCGTGTCCGCGGAAATGCGACGGACCGGCCAAAGGCGGTTGACGGCTCGCTCTTTCAACGACGATGACCTCCGGATAGTGGCGCAACCGCAGGCACCCTCGCACGAACATCCGGAGGATACCGATGCATCGTTCGATCTCGCGTTATCTCCGACGCAGTCCACGGTTGTTGCCTGTGTATCGATTCGTGGTTCCTCCACCAATTCCCCGTTTCGTTCCTCGTCCCCGACCTCGTTCCCGTCGATCATCGTCTCGGATCGTTCCCCGGCTCCGATTCTTTCGCCCGCGTCTTCTCTTCGCTGTCCACGCTCCGCCTCCGTGCCGGTCGAAGCAGCGCTCGAGATTTTCCGCTGCGAATCACAGGACGTGTCGAGTCTTCGAATCGAATTCGAAGCGCTCCGAGTCCGTGGATACGCACCAAAAATTTCGGCATCGATCGAGATCGAGGCTCCCTCCAGATTCTCCTCGGTCATCGAGTCCGGATGCTCGCTGTTTCCGGACAGGTACAACGAGAATTGTCCACTCACTCGACGCGATTCGGTCGGTTCATGTGACGTTCCCTCGTCTTCGTCCTCTCGTACGCCTGACGGAATATCGTCGCGTGAAAACTCGCTCATCTCGCAGCAATGTCGCGTGGAGAATACTTACGCGCGCTCGAGACGATCGTTAATCCGGATATGTTGAAATGTCGCGATATCGATCCTGGAGGAGTGACGTACGGTGGCGGTGGACTCTCGGGCAGTCGTAGAGCTCGACTCTTCGGCTCCTGACTAGGACTCGACGAAGCGTGACTGGTACCTGCCGTCTCGGTGATGGAACAAACGGAGGATCGACCAGCGTCCAGTCTTGCGTCGGCGAAATCGTCGATCCACGAATGTCGTGAAAGGAGATGTCGCGTTACCATACGAACACCGGTGTCTAGCACGGTGAAAAAGTAGCAGAAAGAAAGTCTTCTTTACTTACGAGCAACTTTGACCAGGGGAGCTTCTACCGCGCGATTCTCGCCCAAACGATCTTCTCTTTTTCCGTGACACGATCTCCGAATCGAATCCGAGTTTGATCACTTCGTCGTAGCCAGGCGGTGCCTCGTACATCGGTGGGTCATCCGACACCGAGATCTCGTCGATTCGCGCTCCGTCTGCAATGTCGAACACTGTCCAAAGTCACGGTGAGAAATGAACGATGATCACCGGTCTAGCTACTCTTCGTACACGACCGATCGTTCGACCGACTTTTTCGAGACTCTAATTCGCACGGTTATCATCGCGTGGACCATCCTCCTACCTAAAAGTTCGCTGATCGTTTGCAACCTCGATTGCAATTCCCTTTGCTGCCTCGCTCTAGCTCCCATTCTGTACAGCAGAATGATCAACGCGGATATCAAAATGATCAAACCGAGGCTGCTCGCGACGAATACCAGAGTAGCCGTCTTCAGGTCCGGATATCGGTCGATCTTCGGAAAGTAGTAATTCGCCTTGTTCATGTGCCACTTTCGATCTTGAGGCTCCACTTCCCAATCTGCGAAACGTTCGTTGTAAAAGCTTCGTCGCGATCTAACAATGTCGTTGGTTTACCTCGAAAGCAGGTCGCCGGTTCGTCGCTGTTGTCTCCGCAGTGGTCGAACCCGTCGCAATTCAGTTGAGTAGGTATGCATCTATGGTTTCGACAGAGAAAGTCCGAGCCCGCGAAGCAATCTGCGAACGATGGGCGAGAAGATGAAGAAAAAGTGAGAATCCTCCGATCGGATTTAGCGGTTGATTCGCTCGCTCGCTCGATCGAATCGCTCACCCATATAGCTGAAGGCTGCATAGGAGATCGCGAGATGCGAAGACGGGCCGAATGTTCCACGAAGACTGACGTGAAAACCGCTGGTGACAGGGGCGAGGTGTTCCCGGTGCCGCGGTGGTTGCACTTGACTCGCTGGATGTCTGAGAATCTCGAGCGGCAGAAGAGCCGAGGTGGGTCCTTGTTTCACGACTAGTTCGGTATTGCCGGCTGAATGGGAACGATAAGAAGAAAAGACGACGAGTTTGTCGAAAGGGGAGAAACTGGAATACGGGAATTCGTCTGGACTCACCCATGTCCTCGAACGTGACCACTTTTAGGTACATATGCGTCTTCATGTGTAGAAAATTCTTCGGGGGTCTGATCAACCAGACGCAATCGTAAGTTTTTACCCCTTCGCCGACCATGTCTATCATGGTAATAGCTCCGCCAAGGTTTTCCACGTAGCCACCGCAGTCGGTTATCGGTTTCACGGTCTTGTCCAAAGGATGGCCGATCACGAACGAGTAGAACGCCTTGTAGCCCAATCCGGTACCGCCGTTCGCGTAAAATCGTATCAGCAACGACGGACCGGAACTCATTATCACGGGTGGTCGAAATCTCGCGCCGCTGCTCACGTCCAACCGTTGCCCGTTCCAATCGTAGAACTGCGAAACACGCATCGTCGATCAACCATCCAAAACCGATGGAACATTTGCCCGATCGTTCCATCCATCTTACCTCCATTATCGATACAGTCGCCAGCTGAAAATCACTGAATAACAGCCTGATGCGACAGGATGGAGCTTCACTGGGGCACGTCACCACGTATTCCAAGCCCAAATCGCGAGGGTAGCGAGCCGGGAAGAAGGGAGACGCTAGAATTCCACCACCGGTGTTGTTCAGTCCCTTCGCTGCTTGACCAGTCGCTGTCAATTCGGTACCCCTCAAGTGCAATCTATTTCCTGCGAACAACCAAACGTTCATGCAAATCGCGAAAACGTTGATCGAAACGTTATTTTCCGTGTGTGTTTCCGCTGACGTCGAATGCTTACTCTCGGCCGTGTACTCGAGCGTGAACGCATGCTTATGCGACTGGCTGTAGAGCAGCGTGATCGACAAGGTTCTCGTGCTGGACCTGTACGTGATGGGCGCGTACAGGCCGCAGAACGGAGTTCCGGACACGTCCTCGTACGGTGGCTCGGAGATCCAAACGTAATCGCATCTACGAAACGTGAAACGTGCAACCAGCTTTGATCTTGTCTCGGAACGAGCCGCGTGCTCGATGCAGATTCCATCGGTACACGTGTTACCTGCACGGGCTATCCATCGTCACGCTGCCGTCGCCGCAATGATGTGACAACGCGATACTTTGGAAGGTGATAATTATTACGCAAGATGGACATGTCACAAGCTCGAGGTTGCACTGAGCGTGGGAGCTGTTGCTCGTATATACCCGCGAACCCTCTTGCCTCGGCTCGTTCTTCGCGAACGAGACGTTCTTCGCGTATAAGATACCCTTCTCGCCCAGCTCCAGATACGATCGGCGACCGTTTTGGACCGCGCAGATATCCTCGTGGCGATTGATGTTCCCATCGCCAATCCCCATCATCCACCACCATACCGACATCCAGAACATCGCTTTTAACGTCAACATCGTGCTTCCGATGTTTCTCCTCCTATTCCGATATCTCCTTACCGGCTACCGGATTCCAACCCTTCCTCGATGCACACCCACCCGCCCGACCTCCCGACCTCCCGCCCTCCCGCCAGCGTTCCTTTATCGCTTCCTATTTTCCGGCTAAACCGTTCTCCACTCGGAGCTAGGCGCGAACACCGGCCGCCGAGCTAACCTCCCGTTCTCGCGATACCGCGCTCAAAACTTTATCGAGTTGAAACCAACGGCACATCTTCTTTCCACGGAAAGAAACGTTCTGCCTTTCGAGAAACCCATCGCGATTACGTACGTAATTTCATTAGCCAGCAACGCTGTTACGTACCTCCTTATTACGGTATAAAGCATTTTTATGGTATCTTTTGCGCGTTCGGTCTCTTCGCCCCCCAACACCGCCATCGTCTTTTCCTCCAACCCCTTCCGCCACTGCCGCCGCCGACTCGTCGTTCTGTCGCTCTCACCACCGAAGCTGTACACAAACGGGAATTTCGAACAACTCTTTCTATAATCTCCTCCCGACTTATCATCGTGAATATACGTGTATCTCGATCGATAACGAATATTCTTTCGCGATGACTCGTCTCCGATGAATATATATTACGTCTATCGAGAGTGTCTATCGAGAGTGTCTATCGTTGCAATTTCTTCAGTAGCAACGTTAAAAATGTACCAACTTTCGATCCGATGATAAGCAGTGGGTTACGTAAATGAAAAATTCCTATGCTGCGTAACACGCGCCTCTACGCCCGTCCGCCATACTCCTTCGTACTAATCGTTAACCGTTCAAACGATTCGTCAATACATAGGCATCTCGTTCGACAGATTTTCTAGATCAAGTACGCGCGCTGCCTTATTCCGAATCCTATGCTCGCGTCGTACCGCGCGCCAGTCGGTACGCGTTCGAGCTTTACTTCGAGGAAACGACATCAGATGTCTCTTGCAGAGACAGAGGCAAAGAATGAGAGAAGTTGGTCGAACACTGTCAAAACAAAATATGAAAGAGGACGTATTGCTGTCTGAACCGCAGGATTATTCCGATCACATGTCAAATATGGATCTCGCTATCAATTTGGAAAGACAAAAATTTCCATTTTCTATAGTCTGGACCCCTCTACCGATCTTGACGTGAGTAAAGATAGAAATATAACCTAAATCTGCATGACGCCGAGATTCGTGTTTAGCGAGACCTTTGTCCATGTACAAACGATGTGTCGGTGTCGTTGATTTCGCAATTACGATCGTTCCCATCACCATCACCGTGGACTTACTCTCATTTTCTTATTAAGGTATTTTTTACCGATCATCGGTCATATGGGTATTGCCACTTCTACCGGTGTCATACGAGACTTTGCTGGACCGTATCACGTATCCGAAGATAATATGACGTTTGGAAAACCTACCAAATACTGGCAATTAAACTATACCAAAGCGAAAGGAGGCGTCCAGGGATGGGATTCTGCCATCGCGGAAGCCAGTGAAATCTATAAAACAAGAATGGTTAGTGTTTAGTCACGTTTGGACTTTTACTCTGTCGTTTAACACGTATCTTCTTCGCAGCACAATATATGTTGGGATAACTGTCATTCTCACGTAGCTACAGCGTTAAATCTCATGTCGTACGATAATTCGAATAGTTGGAATATGGTAAAGTTGGCATTCCTTATGCTCGTGCATGGAAAATACGTGAGGTAAGAAAACATTCGATTCTTGAACGTAAACGGCGTTTAGAACGTAAACTTTTTTTCAGTTTTCCAGGTTTCCTTAAAACTTGGATGCCATTCTGTCTCCTCGTCACTGCCTTCACTTTACTCTGTCTGTTACTGCGATAAAACTCAAGAGGCATCGATTCTACAAAACTCGCGGAATGCTCTCACATATCTCCGGTCAAGTTGCATTTGACGAACTAAACGCCGCTACCGTTATTGTTTGGTTCAGTAATTAGACGATACACACATGTATGTATATGTACGCAATACGATGAAAGAATCGATCGTTTCGTAGTGCTTAATATTTATTAAAAACACGCATTAACAATTTAGTATTACACGTGTGTTACAAATATACTACTTCGGAACATATAATATATAGAATATATACTTAGAACTATCGTTAAGTGCTATGTTGTAAACACGTATGAAATTGCGAGCAAACGCGCACGTATCTTTTGTAACAAATAAATTTGTGCTCCTACGTTATCGAGCATACGCCGATGTAATCTTTTATCTCTTCCCTTTCTCCTAGAATTGCAAGTGGCAACAGTATTTTCATAGCCACAACGATTGGATACGTACAATGAGAATATCTACGACGGTACAATTTAGTCACGAACGCGAAACTAGAATTCGACGCGATGGTTGAAACTGTGAATTATGGCCGTGCAGTCTCGCGAACGTTGCGCGCTCTTAAAACTTTGATATGGCAAAGAAAAATCATTTGTCGGTTATACAATTCATTTCTGCTATAATGCTTTCCTCCACAGAGAAACTATAGTCATAATTTTGATCCTTTATTCTTTCTATGAAGGACAAAATCTCGCTAATTCTAAGTTTGTCTATCTCAAAATCGTTGTTCATATTAATCTCTAAACGTCTGCACAATTTAAACGGAACTCCGTTCAAATAATGCGTATTCTCGCCTTGATTAATGTCTTTGGACGAACCGGCCGGTAAGACATGCTCGAATTCTGGAACACAGGGGTATATATTACCGCTAGGATACGGGACTGTGTCGTAGGGTTTATTCGTTGGCACCATTTCAGGCCACTTTTCGACGAACACAATTCCGTCATCTTGTTCCGACGTTTGTTTCTCTTCCGTCGAATAAGGTGGCGACTGCTTTTGCTGTTTCCTCCTTCCAAAGAACCAAGACATTTTTAACGAAAGCGGAATAGCAACGATGATTATCCCGATGCGCCCTGAAGGGTGAGAGGTTATCTGCGTGAAAAAACTTTCTAACATAACCAATCAATGAACGTGAAATTTTCGATGATGCACGATAATGAATTTGATATATGATTGGCTCGATACGATTTATGACGAAATCTCGAAATTACTCACATACGATAGAGTTGGAAATCAAATGACACCAGGAAAAAACTGCTGTTTAAAAGCTGTGCACAGGCGATCGATGATCACTCGTAACATCGAAAATCTTTGCTCCCATTTTAAAATGGACAAATGCCTCTACGCACATGAGAAATCCGGTGCTTTCTCGATCGACCGAATCGTATCGCAAACGATGCAAAATAATTCAACGGGTACACAATTTCTTTGGTGAAACGTAATACTCTTGGAAACAAATCGTTTTCGACACTGTCCGTTAGATGTTAGCACCGTGGTTAGCAAGTAAACGGCGCAAGCGCTGGAATAAGGGCGGGGTAAGACAGAGAGAGAGGGAGAGAGAGAGAGAGAGAGAGAGAGAGAGAGGGAGAGGGAGAGAGAGAGTGAGGGAGAGAGAGAGTGAGAGAGTGAGCGAGTGAGGAGGGGATCGAAAGAGCGAACAAGAGAGAAAGATCGAGACAGAGGGAGTGAGATGGGCTCAAAAGAGTAGGAGGAGGAGGTGAGAAAAGGAAAGAGCACCTGCAACGTCATCGCGGTAATCCTTGTCGTCCGAGGTCGTCGAAGATACAGTAGTCGGTAGTTGGCAAGCCTGCAACGGTCCGCTAGGTTGTAGGTTAGAGATATCTCGTTGCTTAGTCGCGTAGGTATATGATCGTGAAATCTTTGGGAGCGATGAAGCGTTGAGGAGCAACGGTAGAAAGTTTTACGAGTAGTTTATACGCATCGAACAGTATTACCGTGCATATAAGCTGATCGTAGCAGCTACGCGTCGTTCCACAGAATCCAATTTACGCGTTCCTCGTGTCTCACGAAACGCATGCGTGCTACCAAGGTAACGAAGTGCATCTGGCAATAATCGGACGAGCCGTTATAGTTGAACAAACCACGTCGAGGTAGCAGTACGATCGCATTGTTTTTATGTTTCTCGTGTGTGTACATGCCATGCATATACGCTCTGTGTAAGGCGTATCGCGAGTGTCTCGCGAGTGACCAGCGTTTCTTCCTTCTACGCGTTCGTGCAGTTTTCCGTTTGTGTGGTAAAAGGGAAATTAGACACAGTGCCATCGCAAAATATCGGTTACGTTCGTGTTCCGCAAAGGTGTGGCAGCATTAACAGTAAGTCTCGGTGTTGGTGAATTTGCGCGGTACCGACCATCGCTCGCTCTCCTGTTCGTTACTTCTCCGATGCGTTCCTCTTCTGCCGCCCTCTCTGTCTCCCTCTTCTCCCGTTTTTCCTCTTTTCTCTTTTCCTTCACGTTCCTTTATCCCATTTTCCTCCTAAATTATCAATCGCGCGTGTCTCTATATCTCTCTTCTTTTTTTCCGCTTCTCCCTCAAATCCTACTCTTTTCTCTATCTCCTCTTGCCTCACGTCACACGCACATACGACTCATACACGCGTGCGCGCGCGCGCGCACGCTAGTTCACACATGTCCACACACCTATCTTCTCTTTCTCTCTCGCGTTGTTACACGTATATGTACGTATATATATATATATACATTCTCCACGAATCTACGCGTCGCATTTTTGCCACGTGTCGAACTATCGAAATGCTCGTGTACAGTTTGGAAATTAAACGAATTCTTATGCGCAGTGGCAGTGTCAGGGTATATTATTTGTTTGGATCTCGATCATTCGAGATACGGAATATTTTAAAATGGTATCGACCTTTCATTTCGAAAGATCAGACCGACTCGAACGACGAGTGCGAGTGACCGCTTTCGTGACTTTCGATCTGTTACCGCTACCGCTATCGCTACAGTCTTTAACCACCACCGTCACCTACTACTTCTACTACTACTATTACTACTACTGCACTATTACTACTACTACTATTACCACCACCACCACCAATACCACCACCACCATCACCACCACCATCACCACACCACCACCTCCACCACCTTCACCACCAACGCCGCCACCACACCACCTCCATCACCTCCATTATCACCACCACTACTACCACCACTACCACTACCACTAGCACCTCCACCATCTCCGTTGCTACCAAGATCATGCATCATCACCAGACCTCCACCATCTCTACCACCACCACTACCACCGTTACCACCACTGCCACCACTGCCACCACTGCCACCACTGCCATCACGTTCCACCTCTGCTACCGTCGTCATCATTACCGTCACGGACACTGACACGGGACTCGTTCGCGCGAGCGGACAAATGCCGTCACAACTACCAATATGATTCTACTCGTAAATGGAATTGAACGCCGAGCATGTTACTTCAACAGTACGAAGTTTAATTTTCAGAAACAATACAAATCCTTCATTCTTTTTTCATTTTCTTCAAACAATCTTATAACAATCGACGTATCAAGTTGGCAGTACTGCGGCAGAAAAATGTCGTTTCACGTGATTTTCATACGGAAACAAACGTTTTATTCTTTCTCCTGCTTTGTGCCAATCGAAAGTTGTGCCAGACGCGACGCACTGTGCGTAATGTTAAAATTTTCTCCGCGTCAATTATCGATATCCTAACCTCTCTAATTTGCGCATCGATTGATTTCATTTCGGCAAGTGTCGCGTGCGCATGCGCGTGCGGGTCTCGGAGGCGCGCGTGTTCGAGTAGAGGTTTGAAACGAACGGAAAAATTTAAACGGAAATCGGAAAGTGTCTGGACGAAGATGATGATATCGATCGTGTCCGTAATAGATTCGACCCGATGGAACTTGGACGCGAACGAGGCTCGAGCAAAGTCGGCGTGCGCGCGATGGCAGTCGAAGAGGTTGCGGTTTCCTTCGTAAAACGATGGATCGATCGTATCTCGCGATCCTCGAACTTTCGTTCGTCGAGATTGAACGCGCGACACGCGATACACTCTCTGTACGCGATATGTGACACGCGACACGCGACGCACGGTATGAAAATAAATCTAACCGAATGAGAAATTCGGATTTCCCATTGACAGTGTTCGGATGGTGTGCGGTAGTAATACAAAAGTGTCGTCGACTGTGCCATCGCGGTGGACGCTTCCTCGACTCGCGCGTGTTCTCCTCGCGCGTATCGCGCAGCAAACTGTGCCGCGGTTGTTGAAAAAAAAAAATTGCTTGTTCGCGTTGCAGGAAACGCATGTGACCAAGACGGAAGGGAGTTACAACGTTGCAGCGTTGACGGTAGATGCAGGGCTCAGTGAATGTTGGAGGTAACAGAATGTCCAGCGAGCAAGCGCGAGCAAGCGCCATCGCGACCAAAGGTAAGTCTTGGACTGGATTTTCCGGTTTTAATACGTTTGGTGCGTACACGGGAACGGTGATCGGGAAATTTTGGATGGCGACGTGCACGATACGCAATCGTGAATCCGCGGATAGAAAAGAAAGGAGCAGGGACGCGCGGCGGTCGAGGTCATCGTCGACGCGACCTATGCTTGTGGTCGACGAGGGTATTCTAGCAGCGTGGGAATCGAGATACGCGAAGTTACCGTGACGGGTAGGGTGGAACGATCGCAAAGACGACGTCGATCATCGAAAATCGACTCTGGATCATCGGACGCGTATTTATTTCCCCCCGATGATTTTCCGGCCATAGCGATATAGCGCAACGTCCGAATCTCGTTCACGGCCATATTTTCGAGCCTCGGTGTTCGATGTCAAGTTCACGGATCATCGACGCGTTAAATCGATTCGCGAGTTTTTCGCCGCGACTCGTCTTATCTATAGGGGAACGGGAAAAGAAGAGGAAACTGGAAAGGAGCAAGAATGGAGGAACTCGTGGGCGATCGCGGGACTGTGGTATATCGAAATCGGAGATTCGAACGATCGTCGCGCTTATCCTTCGAGCACAGCCGGCTCTCTTCTTACGGTTGATCGCGAAATCGCTGGCGCGCTCTCAACGTCAACGCGGAGGTTCATTCATCGTTTGGTATATATTTTCGATCCGTGCCACCCCTTCTCTTCCGCGATCGCACTTGTTGCCATTGAGCGTCGAGACGAGTCGTACGTGCGCATAGATCATCGACGCGACACGATGCGACGCGATTAGACCAGGCCAGACGAGACGGGACACGAATCGACGAGTAGGCAAGGGTAGCAAGAGGGGGGTGATGCAACGAGACACGCAGTCGATATTTCCGTGGAATCGGTATTATTTTAAGGGTAGGGCGATTTGCCCGATCCGTACACGCGCGTGAAAGAGGAAAATATCGGGTGAAGAAAGACGGCGGAGGGGAAGAAGGGGAAGAAGGGGAAGAAGGGGAAGAAGGCGTGCAGTCGGGAAGGAAGAGAGTAAAAATAAACGTTTAAACGCAGCGGAGACCTTTCGATCCGAAATAGATGGTAGATCAGCGACCGTCGTTATCCGTTATTCGCGATTCGTGATCCGTGATCCACGATCCACGTCTCGTCGTCAGTCGTCGTTCCTCGTCTCGCGGCTACAATTCGAAAGGGTGGGGAGACGGCATAACGTTTGTTGCACGGTTTCTCGAGCTTTCTATTTTTAGACAGGCCGATCGAGCATACGGGCATCGTCAAGGCCGCGCGTTGCGAAACGATTATCGGTGGCACATGTTGCTACCAACCGAACCAAATCGACCCAACCCGACCCGAGTCGAATCCGTTCTTCCTCCTTTCCGATCCTTTCCTATATTCGCTATACGATGCGATCCAATCGTATGGAATTTTTCGTTAACCAACGAGGAGCACACTCGGAAGATCTATCGGATCGATGGCGTACCACCACCGGTGGTGGTGGTGGTGGTGGTGGTGGAGGATCTCTTGCATTCGCGAGCGGATCGCTGCACGAGCGATGGAGCTTCGGCAAGTCGAGGATCCCTGGTCACGGATTGCGGCACGTAAGCTATGCAGCGGCTTCTCATATGCGACCAATTTCGCCTGTTCACGTGGCCAACGGACAAGATTAAAATCAGGAAGATTCCCAAGCATTTCAGGGTCATTATTTTTCGCTCGTCATGCTCGCAAGACGCCGTCCACATTAGAAACTCCACCACGTCCTTGGCCATTTGCGACTCGGTCGCCGGTGTGTCGTCGTCGTACTCGACCATCCCGTCGTAAAACGTCTGTAAAAGCGCGGCAAAAGGGTAATAAACCAAAGTTCGCGTCGCGTTGCACCGCGCGTTCCAGTTAGTTAGTCGCATACTCGCGGCATCGTGGTGAATCCCCCGGAAAAGTAAGCGTTGAAGTATTGGTCATTCGGCATGGCTATACCCGCCGGTGGATCCATCCAGCCCGTTAACAGGGAAAACACGTAGTCCAAGCCACGCTTCCGCGTTAGGATCATGTAGGTGAGATCCGGTGGGTAGGCGCCAAAGTTGGCAGCTCGAGCCGCCTCTTCGTTCGGATAAGGGGAGGGCACGAAATCGGACAATTTTCCCGGTCTCGTGTAATAGTTGCCCTTGTCGTCTGGACCATCCTGCACCTAATCGAAAGCATCGACTGGTATAGGGAGCACGGCGTTAATTCCAGCGGTATATAGAAACCTCGAACTCGCTGGCAATCAGTTTAACCTCTTCGATCGTGTGCGTTACGTCGATCAGATGACTGAAACGAACGAATTGCAGACTGTGACACGTGTGACACACGGTTCGATAGATCAGCCATCCTCTTCTCAAGGCCGCGTGATCGAACGACTTGAAGACGCCGTTGAACGCCCATGGGTACTTGGGTAACGAAATTTCCAATTCCCCGAATGCCTTCACCGACGACTCGTCGAGGAAATAGAGAACCATGCCGCAGCTTCCCATCATCCCTGCGAGAATTCCTAACCACGCGTTTCCCCTTTTCCCCCCGCTGCTCCTCGTGCAGGAGGTCTCGTTCACGGCGATCCAACGGAATTTACGACAACGCGTCGACACGGCTCGACCAAATCTCTCGACTATCGCCATCATTTTCTCATCGACTACTCGCATCCGCTCGCTTCGTAGGATGATCGACCATCGAATATAAACAACGTAACAACGTCGTATCTCCATTCGTTGCTCGATCGTTCGTTCGCTCGCCTATTCGTCAAACGCGACCGCTCTTTCTTCGTCGTCTCCGGTATGGATAGGAGAGAATCGATTCTCGGTTCCGTTGCATCCAACGAATAACGTTAAAACGTTGGTTCGTTGGTTCGTTGGTTGGTTCGCGAACGTAGCTTCTCTCGCGGTTACGTAACACGCAAGCGGCGTTACACAACCTTTTACAATAAAGGCGTCGAGTGTATTTCCGCGACGTTATAAATAAACTACTCGGTTATGCTTGGCATTATGCATGCGCACATATTGGCGAGCTTACGTCGAATCGGACCTGCACCCTCCGTGTCTCTCGTACCGGCAGCTGTCGCCGCGCGATTTCGCCATGCATCGATCGGACGGGGAAATGGCGCGGGGAAATGGGACGGAGAAACGTTTGGGAGAAAAACGCGTACCGCGCGCGTCGCGCGAGATCTCTCTATTACCGCGTGTTTCGTGGCGGTCGCGCGCGTCGTATCGGTAAGGGCTGCGCGGGATGGCGAACAAACGATAACGTTGCGGATGCGATAATCACCGTGTTCACCGAGTCGGTCTAATAATAGGTACCTACATATCGATCCGTCACCGCGACGAACCATTATTCTCGTTCGTATCGCCGAGGCGAAACGCGAGTCGTTAGCGAAAGAGATTCGTTGTCCGATGTACATACGTAGGTATGTATATAGATACGAAACGGCACGGTTCTTATCGAATAGCGTATCGAACGTTGGCTATTTATATACCGTGGTTGTTCGTTCTTCGGCGCGTCGCTCGGATTAACCGACCGCTAATCGATGCGCTTTCGATTCGCGCGCGCGTTAACGTCTTGACTCGTTCTCGAGTCCTCCTCCGCCATCGCCGCCATCGCCGCCATCGCCGCCATCGTAGCCGTAATCGTCATCGTCGTTTCCCTCCGCGTCGATTTCGAACGATCTCTGGTCTAACGAACGCGGTGGTGGTGCGTATTCTCGTTTTATTAAGCCAGAAACGAGGGTAAAAACTAGTCGGCGCGCCTTTGTCCAGTTTCGATCTCGTGGCTGGAACGAGGTCGCGTCCGAGAAGGCGCTCGCGCAGTTGCGCGCGGCCACAGGATCGGGTTTGCCGCGTTGAAATCGATCGTATTCGATCGAAGCTCGTGCACGGTCCGCCTACATCCGCTCGGCTGAGGCACGCACCCGAAGTTCCCGCGACACAATGCCAGCGCGGTTGATCGTAGCGAGCAACAACGAGGACGAAGACAACCAAGAAAACGACGAATGGCCACGCGCGTAAAATCGTCTCTCGAGTTTATTTTCATCGGCTGCATTTATTTTTGCTCCGTTTGCCGTCTACCAAGGGTGTTTCTCAATAACGCTTAGGGAACGCTGTTGATAACACGAATGGTGGAGAACGCGGTGGCGCGTATCGATCGATGGATCGCGCGAGCAGGTCGATGGCGAAAAAATCGCAGTTTCACGCGTTCGCGCGCACGCTGAACCTCGGAAAGGAAAGGTCGCTTTCACTACGCGGCTGTGCTACCGCACGAGAAGGAACGCAAAAGACCACGATGATCCATATATTTAGGATCTATTCAAAGCCGGGCTTTGGTAGTTTGCCAAATCTATTTTTCCGAGCGAAGGCGGGATCGCTTATTGTGCCCGTGCTAATTCTGTCGCGTCGTAATGCTCTCCATTCCGGAGGTGTGGGTGGTGCCGTGCTTGCTCGCTACTCGCCACGCGAGTTTTCCATCGTTTACGCGCAGTCCACGTTCCCGTTCCCGTTCCCGTTCCCGTACCCGTACCCGTTCCTGTTCCTATTCTCTCCAACCCCGTTCCACTCGGTTCCCGTTGCTTTTTCCTCCCATCGATTTTCCTCCGCGTTCTTCGCAGGGGTGGTGTCAACGTTATCGCGCGCGCGCGCGCGCGCGTGCTCTCTCCGGTACCGTGTTCCTTCGTGCATCCTACCGCGTGATCCCATTCTTCTTTCCGCGCCACGCGATTTCGATCCGCGATATAATCGATCGCGTAGAATTTCGGTTGTTTCATCGGTCGGATAGCGTGACGGAAACGACCGTCGATCGATCGCCATGGTTATTTCTATTTTTATCGCAACGGCTCGTTGCTACGTGAACGGAGGTTACCGCTTCTCCCACGGTTTTCGACTACCACGAGATAGCGAATTCTCCATGCTCTCGTCAGATTCTTCTTCGTATCTCCCGTATCTCGCTATCGGTCACCGGTCGCCGCGGAAACGTTTTCGTTGCTTCTTCGAAAATTCGAAAACGACAAACAACTCGTTTCATTGCCTCTTAACCTACCTCCTCCCTCTTCCGTCCCCTCCTGGGTTTCGTGCTTGAGCAAGAGGAGCGTGCGAGTGCGTGAAAGAGGGTGTATTTTGCAGACAACGCAACGCTCTTTCGTTAGCGTACTGGTGGCCGCGTAGGAGGCGGCAAAGTTCGTGCACGCGTAAACCTCGTGGAAGGTAGAGCACCGAGTTGCAGAAATCGAGAGGGGGTAGTAAACATAACCCAGATTCGTGAACGGTGGCATCTGTCCGAAAGGAAGCGTTCAGCAGGGATAGAACCAATAACCTAGCTTAATAACGCGTTATAAAAGTAAACGTTGATCCGTGCAAAGGTCATCCTCCATCTATTTATACGTCACTCGTGTCTTTCCCCTCTTTTTCTAGCCTCCCGATATCTTGGTTACTCGTTTTGCGAGCGCGCGCGCACCCGCGCTTATCGTATCGTCTTGCAATTCCATCATACTCATCCTAGTCTTTGTTTTCTGCTTCCACCGACATCTTTCTTATCGATCCTCGCGTCCTTTTATTACCGACCGGTAAATGCTCGTTGAAACGCCCCGCGAGCGACTCTTTC
>NW_016911531.1:129692-138749 GCF_001483705.2 Eufriesea mexicana | reverse complement strand
CCTTCTCTCATTCTCTCTTTCTTTCGGGCGTTCGCAAACTAACCTAAAAACGCGAATGCCCTTTTCGGTTGGTTATCGATAATCGCGCGTGTTCGTGTTTCCTTCTTATTCTTTTTTATACCGCCGATAGTCACGAACGACGACAAAGGCAACTGCGACGATAATGACAGCGTGGCGATCATGGTCGTGTCGCCGTTTTCGTTTCCGATGAGTCAGTAAAGCATCGCCACGGTCTGTCGGGGTGGTGGCGCCAACGAGTTCGCGCGTTTGCCGTACGTTTCACGATTGTTTGAAAATACCGAGCACGCGTACCGATAAAATCTACTTTCCGCGTTTGAAATTCCACGCGTCTCGCGGCGCTAGCGTCGTTTCTTCCGGTTTCTCCGGTCTTTCCGGTTGTCCCTGTTTGCCTTTACATACGCTGCCTCGTTAAGAGGAAGCAACGACGGTCAGATATATCGGACAGGTGATAGAACTGTGGATAGGTCCGCCTTCCACTTTTCTACACGATTCTTGTTGCCGCCGTTTCGCGAGATTCTCGCGACCGATTCTCTCTGACCGCTCATCGTTCTCTCTAGTGGCACGAAAACACGAACGTCGGACGCACGGTGAATATTAATGCGTGTTTTTGCACGTGTAGACGTTTATTTTTGCTCGTATTTTTAGCAGCTGGTATTTTCGAACGGGACCGCCACTATTTTTGTCCTAGCACCACCGCCATACGGCGTATTACCGTCGAGAGAGACCACCTACGAAGCGAATTTTTTCCCTCTCTTTCTTCTCTTCTACGCTACTATTCTACGCTTAGCCGCGCGAATGCGTTCGTTTCGCGCCGATGCAGCACCCCGCGTGACTCTCCGTCTTGCATCTACCACCTCGCGAGCTACACGCGAGCTACACGCGAGCTACACGCGAGCTACACGCGAGCTGTTCGCTCGCTCCGGATCGGAAATTCGAAGCGCTATCCGGATAATATAGGACTAGAGAGAGGATGCTGCGAGTCTTCGGACGTACCGAACGTTCGTATCGATTCGGCTATTTCGAGCGGAAGGTAGTTTACGGTATAATTGCGCCAACACATAATTAAACGGAGTTACGTGATCGGCTACGCAAATAAACGTCCGAATGTGAACGGGAATGCGAGCGTAACGGCGGTGTCGTTACAGCGAATCGAATTCGAGTACGATTCGTGGACGCGCGAGATATCGCATCGAGCCTGATATATATCCCAGGAGCAGGAGCACACGTAGTATATCTGTCGTTCGGTATAGTTTCTCGGAATTTTCAAAGAAACGAATCGGTCGTGATCGAACAACCATTCGATGCGTAACGAATGCCGTTCTCGTGTTCGAGTCTACCCGAGTGCTATTTCGAAGGGGTGAAAGGGCCGTAGCTAGGTAAGCAGCTAAAAATAACGCCGGTACATCATATCGAGCGGTCGTCTATAAATAGTCGGAAGTGACGAGAGACCCTGGATGGATTGGAATCACGAGCGGCGCTACCCAACACGCGCCTCCTCGCCCCTCCCCCGCCCCGCCCTTCGCTCTTCTTTCGCTCTTCCTTCTTTTTCTTCTCCTCTCGTCTCGCTCCAACTCGATCGATCGTAATTAACAACGGACGTTCATTGACGATGTTCGGTCTCGATACGACGCGATGCCGCCACGCGTGTATTCATGGCTCGTATCGAAGGAATAGCCAGTTCCGTGGTTGATTCCTGGTATCATGGTCGCAGCCGTGTCGTCGTGCGGTAACCGAAGAAACGGAGATGCCGTTTATTCGGTGATCGGGCGACGTAACGCGAAGCGAGTGGAGGAACGCGTATCACGCGGCAGTGCGGCATTCTCGCGTAACTACGACTGTTTCGTTACCGGGGTTCCCTCGGTCGATCGATACGATCGAGCTTTAGGGTGGAGCGACGGAGCGAGAGAACGGTAGGAGATGGTTCAAGAAGGGGTGACCTTGTCTCCTATTTTCGGAAGGTAGCTTTCTCGCCACTTACCATCCCGCGGGCTTTATTCCGAAAGGAATCGGAATCGAAGATAGACGTGCAGCGAGAGATACAAGGGAAGAGTAGTGGTAGGTGGGGAAATCGGCGAGCAGAGAAAAACGCGTAGTTATCGATCGAATTTAAATAAGCGTTTGCTCGCACCGCCAACGATCGCGTGTCCGTTGGAAACACACCGATTCTAATGTCTCGAAAAGACTTTCGCGCGCGTTTCACCGCCGAACCGGCTCCGTGTTTGCCATTTCCTCTCGACGGATCGCGCTTGCGGGACATTCGTACCGAACATTCCTACCAGTCGTACGTATTACGTAACCAACGAATAAATTGCCGCATCGGTTATCGATACGTCGACAGTCGATTTCTATTTCCGCGTTCGATTAGAAAAACCGCTATCTAGTTGCGAAAACTCCCATCCCCCCCCCCCTCTCTCCCTCCCTCCCTCCCTCGCTCCTTTTGCTCGAAGAAAGTGTGCATCAACGAAGAGCAACGACGAGAGAAGGAAAGACCGAGCCGTAAGACGAAGATACGAAATCGTCGAATCCCCGGTTATTCTCGGTCATCGCTGTTTTTTCATATATTTTTCTTTTTCTCCTTATTTTCTTCCATTTGTTTTTCGCGGTTTTTCGACGAAGGAAGGAGACGCGAGGCGTTGAAAACGGCAGAAATAGGGCAAAGGAGGACAACAGACTCGGTCTAGTCGGCGGGAAGCGACACGACACGACGCGACGAAAACAGCCGAGCGAGAGACACAGACGAGTCCAAGTTGTCGGCCGTGGTCGCTGGCGGTGGTGATGGTGGCGGTGGTGGCGGTGGCGATGTTGGTAGTGGTGGTCGGTTCTGGAGCGAAGCTGAAACGTGGAAAGGACGGAGAAAGATGGTGAACGCGGTGGAGGGGAGAAAATAGTAATGTGGCAGCGGAGAACGGAGCAGCGTGCAAAGGCAGCGAGAAGGCGGCAGAAGGGCAGCACTTGCGACTAGGTGGCGGTTATGGCGGCGGCGGGGAAGGAAGAGGAGAAGGAGAGAAGGTGGAGAAGATAGTGGAAGCGAAAGAGGGTGAGGCGACGGCGACGGAGACGGAGACGGCGACCAGTGGTGTAGAAACTTGCTGGCGACGAAGAGGAGAGGTGCACGAAGCGAAGCGGTTTCACAATTACGTCGCCGACGGTGCGCGCGCTCGCGCGAGAAACACAAATGTGCTCCGAACGCAACAATACCGGGTATCTATAAATAGCCAAGATTCGCGAGCCTCGCGAGGCAGGGCGCTGTCATCGTGCGCGCACGGTACTCTCGGAGAATGAGAGAGAATCGCGAAAGAAACGGTAGCGCGCATCGCGCGCGCAGTTCTCTTTCGTTATCCGTGACGTGCACTCGTGGAAGCGAATCCAAGCTTCTACCTTTAAGTTCCGTTCTTCGTTCGGAGTCCTCTTCGTTGTCATCGTCGTTATTGTCGTCGTTGTCGTCGTCCGTTCGACTCTCGATGGCTCGTCTTCGATAAAATGTAAGCCATTATTCTTGACGCTTACGACGTTTACTTGTGTTTTCGAGCTACAGTCCAGACTGATTCATCTTCGTAAACTCTCTATCGGCGGGAGGGTTACCGTCGTCGAGATCGCCTGGTGTGTTATTTCTTGTGTTCGGTTGGTGCTGAGAGTGGTAACAGTGCGCCGCGATATGGTGCACGATGGTGACTAAATCGCGTTTCGAGTTTTCTCGTTCGGTGTTCGAATGATAATACATCGTGTAGACATCGGATGCGCAGTGTCGCCATATACCACCGTGCGAGCGAACCACGGTAAACTTCAGCCGAAGGAAACGCGTAATTTCGTAAACGCGTATTACGCGTGTGATCTCGCGTATTCGAGTAATCGGCCTTTCTCTTCCGCAACAGGAGTCACATTTGCCTCGCATCATCCGCGTTTTCCTTCTTTTTTCTCTTTTACCCTGTTTCTCGTTATATCCTTTCTCTTCCTATTATCCGGTAAGAGCAACAACGGTAAAATTTGCCACCTGATTCTGGAATTCGAGAGGATTTTTTTTTTTTTTTTTTTTTTTTTTTTTTTTTCTAAACCGCCGTTTCGAGGTTTTCGTTTGCTTTTGCCGTTTACGGAGGTAATTCCGTGAACCATATTATTGGCGTTTATCGCGCTTCGTTTAGTCCCGTTGATGGAAAAGGTCATCGTTCGAAATCGCTCTATCGTATTTCCAAATCAGCCAGACACCTGTTGTGCACGGATGTAACATCGCGACTAGCATCGCTCGTGTAACTTGGTGGTATACAAAGTGACCGGGGTGCATCGATACTTTTCGTCTCCTTTGTTTCTTCCTCTGTTTCTTTGCCACGTTCCTGTCTCCCTCCCTCCCTCCCTTCCTCCCCCTTCCCCACCCTTCTCTCCCTCGACCGTCCTCCTTGACGTCCCTCATTCCCCCTCCAGCTCATTTACCCTTCTTTCTCTCTTCTTATCTCGCGCTATCTTTTCCCTTTTTTCGTGTTTTCCTTTCCGTTCTTTTCGTTCGATTTTTTTCGCATTCCAAACGAAACGAAAAGAAGCAAGAAAGAAGCAAGATGATCGGTCGCGTTATCGAACGTCGATTTTCGCTAGTCGAAATGTTATCCTTCCGTGCGAGTTTCGATAGTTCTCGATACTCGATGCCGCGTCGTAACAGCGTTTTCAACAGCGTTGGAATAAAAGACGCAAGAAGAAAGAGAAAGAAAGCGACGACGCTCGTGCGCGACGCAACGCGAAAAGTACGGGGAGAAAACGTTGAACTAGCTTTTCGAATTCACGTACGGTTTCGAACGTTATTCGCGATTAAGAACAGGGGAATGAACTCCGGTGGAAGAATGGGCGGGCAAGGAGAATCGTTGGCGAATCGTTGGCGAATCGTTGGCGTTCGCGAGATTCGCCGAGTTGGTGTCACGCGTTAGCACGCATGTGCGCGCGATTACGATTCATCGTGTTTTACCCACGTAAACTGACATTTGCGCCAGATCGGTGGTGAAAGCGCATGCGCGTACCACGAACGTTGCGTCCAAACGTCTTTTCGACTACACTCGATACGCGGCTATATTCTCGCGACTGGCAGGGTGACTCGGTACACGGCTCGGGACACGACTCGAACGTTTGGCTGATGGTTGATACGTGTTAATACCTCTTTTAACGACGAAAGAATCGAGTGACCGCGATTCGCGAATCCGTCGCGACAAAGAACAGAAACTGAAACGTGCTTGACGTCACTGGAGTCATTCCCGCCACTTAGACCAAGTCACGAGTTCAATTTAGAACGCGAACGGTCAAGTACCGTAGTCCGATTGGCCGTCCCGTTCTCTAACCTCTGAAAAAGTCGTCGAAAGGTTTCTCTTTTTCCGCTTTCTTTTTCCCTCTTTCTTTTTCTCTTTATTGGTTTTTCGTTGACGGGTATGCGGACGGTAGAACCGATTCTAAACGATGACCCGTTATCGTCGAGTGTTACGAAAAGTCAAAGATGGAGATAACGCGGTGGAAGATAGCGTTTGGTTGAACGTCGGTGATTCGCGTTGTTCCGATATCGCTTCCAGTACACGGGGTCATTGGTCTTCCTTCCTCTTGGTTGCTCATGACTCGAGGAAGTACGCACGAGATGTACACGCCCACGCGGTGAAACCAGCGCGATCGCGTCGTCCCGTATCGGCTGTTTCCCGAACTAAACCGTTCCTCTCGCCGTGTGTAACCTGCCATCCTCTATCTTCTCGATTCGTTCGAACCCGTGAAATCACGATCATTTACTCGTTGGCTAGTTTTCCCTTTTCTCTCAAAGATTTCTCTTTATCGCGGTTTGTCGCGGAAAACTCGAGACGGACACGTGATTTCAGCGCGGGACGGGGAATTTGATAATTTCGTTGGATCGGATCGGATCGGATCGGATGGAAAGGTGTCCTCGGACAGGATCCGAGACGAGTAAATCGAACGGGGCAGTACGAGATATGCGCTGGATCGCGTTAATATCCCTAGGATCGCGCAGCGTACCGTGTCCGATTGCGCTATCGTCGTTCCCGATATGCGTCGGACGGAACAATTAGGTACGTACTACGGAATGTCGGACATGTTCGAAGGAAAAATAACACGGGCCAGACAGAACTCGAATGATCATTGAAAGGAGAGCGAAGAGACGAACAGAGAAAATTGCATGTGTGCGTGCGTGCGATGGGGGCGAGAGGAAGAGGAGAAGGAGGAGACGCGTGTACAGTCGCGTTTAGTAGGTGCGTATATAAATGTCATCCTATATATAGCGAACGTTCGTCTAATCTTAGCTAGTCGGCCACCGGCCAGGAACACGAGTTAAAACTTACTTTGATTCTCTTTGCTCGTCCTCTCATCCCGCGTTCGCACCGACCATCCTTCGATCAGCCGACCACGCAGTCGAGTTTCCGGTCGAGCTCTACTTTTCTCCCACGCGCGTTCGCGCTTTCATTCCGAATACTCTCGGAATACTCTCGGAATACTCTCGCGACCTCTGCTTCTCAGCCGACTAACTGGAACGGGAGTTACCACGGAGCCACCTAGCCACCTAGCCACCTAACCACCTAACCACCGGAATCGTTTCGAAAGACGAAAGTATATTAGACCGGTAGCGCGTACGAACCACCACTGGTTTCGCTGAACGGACCGCGCGCGCGGTCACCTTTTCCTCTTTTTACATCGGCTACTACTCGCGCCTGACCTACACACCGACATTCGTTGGCTAATAATAACGGTACGCCGTGCCGAGGCGCCGATACCGCGATTCTCTTTCCGTTCCTTTCCAATCCAGTCGCCTCCGACATCGTCCCTGATCGGCCATCTTTCCTTCTTCCTTTTCCTTCCTCCGTTCGCCGCGTTTTCGACACTCGGCCGGGGACAAGGAAGAAGGAAAGAATATGGAGGCGTAGATGGTAATTGGTAAGGATAAGATTAGGAATTGGTAAAACGCGAAGAGACGCGGAAGCGAAGGAACCGTCTCTAACGAGGAGACATAGTTGGCCCCACGGTTGAGTGGCGTAAATTCGCGGAATTCGCACGTTCCCCGGCGTTCCCGTTGGAACAAACGATCGCGATCGCGCGCTACCTTTCGTCCGAGCTAACAGAAGCACGAAAGAAAAAGAGACGAACGGCAAAGCGAGTCTGTCGAGAAACGGCCCTCCTCCGCGATTAACCTTGGACTTGACTCGGAGGAATGCAGCGTACAGTGACCTCTGCTCGCCCGCTAACTCGACGCGAGCGTCGACTCGTTTGCACTCGCGCTCATCTTCGGCCCGTTGTCCGCCTCTTCTCGCTCCGTTCTCCATTCGTTTCAGACCACCCTTTCTCTCCCCTTTCTCTCCCCTTTCTCACCCCTTTCTCATCCCTTTCTCACCGAGTTCCTTTATTACCACTGCCACGCTTATTCTTCTTTCGCAACACGCGCGACTAGAGGGCGCTTTTCTTTTTTTCGTGGCAATCGCGAAATACCTACCTACTCGATTCGCGCCAGGGTACCCGTCCAGGGGCAAGGGTGTACCATCGCCGGAACGTTTATCGTGTTACCTCTTTCCCGTTTGTTTCAGAAGACGTGGGTTACAGAAGCGTTGAGATCGCGTCCGCGTTTACTCATCTGCCGCAGAAAGGTAAGTTACGTTCGACGAACGAGGACGATGCTCGTTTTCCATTCGTTTTCGCCTGGAAATTCGATCACCGCGTCGTGTCCTTCCTCTTTCGAATTCCAACCATCGCGTTCGTGTATATACGTACACGCGTGTATATGTACGATGCACAGAGATGGCCAGGGATACGCCAGGTTCGCCAATGTCCAGACCAAGAGACCTGGTCGGCGGTGTTGGCGGTGCTACGACCACCTTGACATCCAGCGGCTATCACGCCGCCTCTGGAGATCCAGCGAATCTCCATGGCCACGTGCTGCAACAAAAGATACTCGAGGTAACGTACTCGATTCCATTTCACGTCCACTCGATCGCGATTAACGAGTTGACGCGATCGATGCACAGATTCGAATACCCCGTTTCTCCGTGTGACCAGCGATGCCGATAATCGCGCTGCCAGTTTAATTGTCGTCGTTCCTCGATCCGATCCGGATCCAGTTGTATTCGAATCTGTGCATCGCGACGACATATTTCCGGACCACCTCGATCGTTAATATTTTCAGTTACAGCAACATCACCAACTTCAGCAGCAAATTCTACGTCAGCAGTATCAGGCGCAAGAACGACAACTGGCCGAACTACACGAGCAACAGATGCATCAGCTGAAAGTACGTAAGCTGCTCCGTTCGTTGTATCGTCGATTCCGTTCGTTTCGTTTTTTTCGTCACGGTTGCTCGCGTTTCCTCCTCGGAAAATAGTTACGTCGGACAGCCATTGCTCATCGAAGATACATCCTCGTCTTCGAATTGTCTCTTCGAGTTTCAAGGAATAAAATTTCGTTTTATTCTCGTCGTTTGTCTGGGAAAGAGAAATCGCGTGCACCATGTGAGATCGATTCGCGCGATTCGACTCGTACGTCTCTCTCACACCGTTTTCCGCTATTCGTCTGCCTTTTGTCTTCTTCCTGTCCTTGCACGCGTTTCAGCGAAATTATCGTTAAAAGTTACTCTCTCGTACGCGAATGTCCATCGGGTGAACGATGATACGTTTGCTAGTGGTTTCTACGTGTACGTTTAAAAGCGACGTATTTTTCCTTGCTTTTCCCTCTTTTGTTGTAGCTCTGGGAGCAGCAGAAGCAACTGGAAGAGCAAAGGAGAGAAAAAGAGAGACTCGAAGCGCTGAGGAAGAAGGACAAACACGACCATAGCGCGATCGCTTCGACGGAGGTGAAGCAACGACTTCAGGTACTTAAATGGCAGGCTGGGGTCGGTCGTATCGCGTCGAATCCATCCGCACCGGTCGACGATTTTCGTCCTCGTAGTCGTCGTCATCATCATCATCGTCGTCGTCGTCGTTGTCGTCGTCGTCATCGTCGCCGTCGTCGTCGTCGTCGTCGTCGTCATCGTCGTTGTCGTCGTCGTCGTCGTTGTCGTCATCGTTGTCGTCGTCGTCGTCATCG
>NW_016911531.1:120781-129645 GCF_001483705.2 Eufriesea mexicana | reverse complement strand
TGGGTGGGACGAATGGTCGAGTGATATGTAATAAAATGGGAAAGGGAAAAATGTTGGTTGAACGAGGATGGGAAATGATAGAAGGGTTGAAAGAAAAAAGGTTGTATCGAATCGGTAAAATGGTGGTCGGTGTGTTTGCCTCGTTTGATAATAGGGCAGAGGGGTTAAACGTGGAACAGGGATGGGAGTATGTTGCGCGCGAGTCCTCGCTGAGAGAGGAAACTTACGATTTCAGAGCTTCCTCGTGAACAAGAAGCAAAGGGAGGCCGCGGCCGCAGCAAACGGGGCCGTACCTGGTACACCCGGATACAGGAGCTGGTGAGATTTTTTTCGAGATTGGTGATTCTCGCGTGCGGGTTCACCCGTCCTCGGTCTCTTCTCGCTTTCTCCTATTTTCCTCGAGTACATCCTCTCGCGATACTTTGCGCTTTGGCCTATAACCCGTTTGCTTGCTCGACCGCAATTTCGCTTTTATCTCTCTCTCTATCTCTCTCTCTATCTCTCTTTCTCTCTCTCTCCTCGACTATTTCTCTGTTTATCTCCCTCTCTCTCTCTCTCTCTTTCTCCGTATCCCGCCTTCGATCCCCATTTTTCTTCGACGAGAGCGCTACTTTAGCACGCTTTCCAAAAAGGTCACAAAGGGTGCGTGTACTCGAGTAAGGGAAGTGGAGAAGGGCCGAGCCGGGTGATTTCGAAACGATTCGAAACGATTCGGTCGAACGCTCGAATACTCGAATGCTCGATCGATCGAGCGAACGACTCGAAACGAATTGTACAAGAAGCGGCGAATTTGTTGGTCAGGTTGCAGCCGCAATCAGCGGAATCCGCGGGGGCCACGAATGCTTCGCATCCCTACCGGATGCCGCAGATGCTGCAGGAAAAATTCGCCGATGATTTTCCTCTACGGAAAACAGGTATGTATACGCGCGAACGTGCACGCGTTTCTTGTACCATAAGTTCTCGTGGTGTCGAGTGATAAGCATATATTTGGTGGAAGGTAGTCTCTTTCTATGTGTGCCTATGTACGATAGTAGAATGCCTAAACTAAAGCATGGTTTTTGCGATTCCAAATCGTTTTGCCTGTAAACGCGCATACAGGCGCACACGCGCGTACACACACACGCACACACACACGGAAACGATAGAGACACACAGAGACGAGCGTACACGGACCGAAAAGCCATAGACACGGAACCTGCATCCGATAGACCGCCATTTCGTTTCCCCGATCGCGCGCGAGCTTGTCGTCGACCAAGCGTCGACGATCCTTTTCGTCTGCCGAATTCGAATTCGCGGTTTTACCATCGCGAACGCGCGTGCGCAGAGACGACAGGCTCGCGAGTCGATTGTTCTTTTTTCTCCTGGACCACGCACCGCGTACTACGTCTATTATATCTCTATCCTTGCTTCGTGCGATTGTCCTATATTCCTCTGCGTTCATCCCGAACCTCTGTCACCGTTTTACACACTACTGCGGCCCAATACGACGACGACCAACAACTAACCCTGGCTAAAATTGGCCAGCCTCGGAGCCGAACCTGCTGAAGGTGCGACTAAAGCAACGCGTGGAGAGGAACATGGCTGCGTCGAGAAATTCACCCCTGATGGCACGTCGGAAGGATCGCCTGCTGTCGCACCTCAAGCGGAAGTCACTGCTAGCAAGTACGTCCTTGGATCCAGCTTAATCGAAATTCATTCGATCGTCGAGTTATCGACTGTTCCTGCGTGAGCATTAGCAAACGATTCGTTGCACCCGTGTTTTAGATTAATCGATCGTTGATTTTTGCCTTTTTGCCAGTGTCCAGTAACAGCATGTCGACAACGTACGTTACCGATTAACATATCTCCACGGAGAGGGAGAGAGAGAAAAGAAAAAGAAAAAGAAAAAGAAATCGCCGAGTGCATCGTGTCGCGTCTTTTCGTCCTCGTTTCTCGTGTCGTCCCCTCCCGTTTCGTAGTAACGCTCAAGAGTATTTGAACCGTCCACTGTTCGAGGAAACAGAGAGAAAGAAAGAGAAAGAGAAAGGGAGAGAAAGAGAGAGAGAGAGAGAGAGGGGGGGGGGATTGCAAATGTTCGGCGAGCACGGGGAAGAGAACCGAAGGCGAAACGATGCGCGCGATGCGTCCCTTTTGCGCGACGGAATTCGGGACAGCAACGGGCTCGAAACGAACGGGTTGGAGACACAGACTCGATCGTTTTCCCGAATTCCAATCTCGTACGCGACGAGTTGCAGGCAAACCACGCGTCGCTTATCGCCATTCGCTGATCGAACCTTTTCCAGATTCTAGCAGTAATCCCGAGTCTGGGCCTAATTCACCGCCGACCGTGAACAACTCTCAAGCGAGTCCCACCGCGGGAGGTAATACAACGGCGATTCAAGAGGTGAGTCTTGCACGGTAAAAGGATTAATCCATTGTCCCATTAGGCCATCGCGTACTAGCTACTATTAAACGTATATTCGTTTGCAGGAAACGGAGAACACCGGTTTCGGTGGGCCATTGACCAGCAGTAGTCAGCAAGGTAGCCTCTCGGATCTGTCGCTGTTCAGTTCACCGTCCATGCCTAACATCTCGCTGGGACGACCTCACGTTCCATCCGGTTCTAGCACGGTGAGTCGCGTAATCGTCCGAGGACGTCTCTAGATTTGCAAATCTCTGTGGATGGGTCGCGATAGCGACGTCGCAGAGTCTTCGGAGACGATGCGCGCTCCGTTCTAAAGGACAACACCGGTTTTCGCTTCTATTCGCAGACCGGCACGAAATTGGCAACTGTCTCGGAGGCGGAGGTACGGGCAGCATTCACCGCGCGATTGGGGATGCCGCTCACCGGTCAAATGTTGCCTGGCACCTTGCCTTTCTATCCGTCGTTGACGGTGATCGAAGGAGGAGACGCAACGTCCACGGGTTACGTTCACAAACAGATGCAAAACATGGAGCATCCGTCGTTAACGAATCGGCAGCATCCGTCCGCGGTATATCACGGTACCGCGACGGCAACACCCATCACGGACACGCAAGTAGCGCATGCGAGGCTGCAAAAGGCTGGTCACCGGCCTTTAGGTAGTATGTTCTCTCTTCTTTGCTGGCAGCATATTTTTCCAACGCGCGTGCCACCACTGCTCTTCACCGGTCTACAATCACTCCCTCCGCGATTCGCGCGTCTTTTCTCCGATCGCACGATCCTCGAAAGCGGCTAAAAGTGGCTAAAAGTGGCTAAAAGTGGCTAAAAGTGGCTAAAAGTGGCGGGAAATTGTAACGGAAATAACACACGCACTGGCACGCGCGAACACCGTCTCGTTGGCACGTGGGTTTTGATCGCGCGTGAGATCACCTGGTGCCTCGTTGGTACAAACTCGACAATTCCGCTCACGCGACCGTTTGGTCGCTCTTCCCGTTCCCATAGGTAGGACTCAATCCGCGCCGTTGCCTTTGGGTCATCCGATGCTACAAGGTGGCATTATCACGCCGCAAACCCATTACGAAGAGTACCTGGCAGAGAAGCAACTGCACGATCAGCAACAGGCGCACAACTACCTAAAACAGCAGATTCGTCAAACCGTGCTGACGCGAGTCGGCTCTCGGGGACAAGCGAATCAGTTGGACGAAGCTCCGGAGACCGAGGAGTCCGAGGTGATAGATCTTACCGGAGGGAAGAAGGATTTGTCGGAGGAGAGCGAGATTTCGAAACAGCAACGAGATCGCGAACAGTTTCTTCAGCAGCAGAGAGATCTCATGATGAGACACACCTTGCAGATCTCGAACGAGTCGTCAACGGCCTATGGCGGGAGCGGTAGTGGGGCAGTTAGCGGAAGCAGGAGTAACCAGCCGAGTGCCAGACCATTGTCCAGAGCGCTGTCTAGTCCGTTGGTACACTTGGGTAAGCTACACCACTTCTTTTTCTTCTTCTTCTTCTTCTTCTTCTTCTTCTTCTTCTTCTTCTTCTTTTTCTGCTCCATCTGGTACTGCTACTATTACTATCACTATCATTCATTACTACTACTGTCACTACTACTGCTACTATCGCTACTAGCGCTATCGCTGCAACTATTGCCATTACTATTACTATTACTATTACTATTGCTATTATTATTACTATTACTACTACCACCACCCGTCCCCGTGCACGTTTGTTCGAACAACGACGATGACGTTGCTCCTCTCTTTGCTCGGCGCGCGACGCAGGTCCTCAGGGAACTCAAGCCACCGGCGATCTGTTCGCGCGCACTTCTTCCCACCGACCTACTACCGGCTTGGCCTACGATCCGCTAATGTTGAAGCATGCCTGCGTCTGTGGCGAAACAGTTCGAGGTCATCCTGAACACGGAGGCAGGCTACAGAGCGTTTGGGCACGACTCTCGGAAACCGGCTTGTTACAGCGATGCGACCGAATACGTTCGCGCAAAGCCACGCTCGAAGAGATTCAAACGTGTCACAGCGAGGCTCATGCTCTTCTCTTTGGTGAGTCCGTTACGTACACGGCGCTATTCTTTCCCTTCCTTCTTCTTTGTTCTTTCTACCCCCTTTGTATCCCTATTCAACCGCATCCACCGGCAGTTCTCTCTCCTTTACACGCCTACTACGTTCCAAACCTATCCCGACTCTTTTCCCGTCATTACATCCTCGCCATGTACAGTACATGTTCAGTAGAGAGTAAAATATGTCCTTTGCGCAGGAACGAATCCGATGAATCGACAAAAGTTGGACGTGTCGAAGCTCTCTCAACTGCCAATCAAGAGTTTCGTACGGTTACCCTGCGGTGGAGTAGGCGTTGATTCCGATACCACGTGGAACGAACTCAATACCGCTCCGGCCGCTAGAATGGCTGTCGGCTGTGTCGTCGATTTAGCCTTTAAAACCGCCATGAGTGACATTAAGAACGGTTTCGCCGTCGTTCGACCGCCTGGACATCATGCCGAAACCAATCAAGCCATGGGTTTCTGTTTCTTCAACTCGGTCGCAATCGCTGCGCGATTGCTTCAGCAAAAGCTCGATATTCGAAAAATCATGATCCTGGATTGGGTAAGAAAACCCGTCTGTCCCTGTCTCACCGCGTACACGCGTCCTCGCTCCGCGTTTATTCGTCGTCGTCGCATGAAGCGGTAACAGTTGCTCGTTCATCGAAATGGAAGAATTTATGGTTCGTTTGCTTTCTGTTTATTAGGATGTTCATCATGGGAATGGAACGCAACAAATGTTCTATGACGATCCACGCGTGCTCTACCTATCGATACACAGGCACGACGAAGGCAACTTCTTCCCAGGAACAGGTGGACCTACCGAGTGCGGTGCAGGAGAAGGCTTGGGTTACAACGTGAACGTAGCTTGGTCCGGTGGATTGAATCCTCCGATGGGCGATGCCGAATATTTAGCCGCGTTTCGTACGATCGTCATGCCAATCGCGAAAGCGTTCGATCCGAGCATCGTGCTCGTCTCGGCTGGATTCGATGCTGCCGTTGGCCACCCCGCGCCTCTCGGAGGTTACAAAGTTAGTCCGGCCTGTTTTGGAAAGATGACGCAGCAACTGCTCGGGTTGGCGAACGGTAAGGTTGTTCTTGCTCTCGAAGGTGGTTACGATTTGGCCGCGATCTGCGATTCTGCCCAAGAATGCGTGCGTGCGCTACTTGGAGACGAACCGAGTCAACTTAGGGAAGAGGAATTGACAAGAACACCTTGTCAAAATGCTGTCGACACGCTGCAAAAGACTATCGCTGTGCAGGTACGATTCAAACAACTGTCTCTCTCTCTATCTCTCTCTTTCTGTCGACACGCTGCAAAAGACTATCGCTGTGCAGGTACGATTCAAACAACTGTCTCTCTCTCTCTCTCTCTCTCTCTTTCTCTCTCTCTCTATCTATCTATCTATCTATCTATCTATCTATCTATCTATATGTCTATTATCTTTTATGAAGATCGTTTCGATTTCCACGTTTGGTTTTTATCGTTGAGACAGATGTCGCATTGGCCTTGCGTCAAGTTGAACGCGCATACGGCATCGATGAGCGCGATCGAAGCTGGACAGAAAGAACGCGATGAAACCGAGACGGTCTCCGCGATGGCCTCCCTATCGATGCAGCAGCCTACCAATTTAACGTAAGTGTTATCCGGCTTATCGTTTTCGACTTGCTTCCTAGCTAGTCTTTGCTTATTCTCTTCGTTGCTCCCATTTGCTCCCGTTTGCCCGAATTGCACGAAATACGATCGTTCGATGCGATTTTTCCAGGACTACCCCAGAACATTCCCGAGAAGTTTCCGAGGAGCCGATGGAACAGGATGACGCCAAATGAAGAAAGACGCAAAGCTGCTCGTCGATCGTTTTTGGAAATAGTCACGCGGCTATCACTGTGTTTGCATCGTTTCTTTGTTCAACATGAACGACAAGTGACACGGAACCGCTGTGCTGCGAATTGCAACAGCTGCTGACACTCTTGTCATCGCTATCGCTATCGTCTTCGCCATCGTCATCGTCATCGTCATCGTCATCGTCATCGTCATCGTCATCGTCATCGTCATCGCCGTCGTCATCATCGTCGACGTCGTCGCCACCATCATTGTCGTCATCGTTATCGTTATCGTTATCGTTATGGTCATCGTGTTTGCTATGCCAACACCGTGTCGTATAATCGATAATAAAAGCAAGCCTTTATGCACCTCTTCCGCTTCGCTTTCGCACGCTGTTTATCTAGCGTAGCTTGACCGAGCGGAAATCGCGAAATTTGCGAAACTAAGCTCCTGGACTAAATCTAAAAGACAGTAGATTTAAGTGTTTTCTACGCTTTCACGTGAAATTATCCTAGAGATGCGTAGTGATATGCGTTCTCGCGGCCTCGCCTTTTACACATTTCACGTTTACCTTTCTTTTCTCGATTACCGTGCACACGAATCTGGCAAATGCGTATAGCTTACTGCGAGTCCGATCAGTAAGAAATCGAAGAAACTATTAGAAACGAGACGGCACACGAACAGTCGGGTGAAGAAAGCAGCAACGCTGTTTAAAGCGATGCTAGCCAGGTGAAGGCGAAAAAATAGTAGCGAAAGCGGTGACGGGAGCGGGAGCAGGTGCCTGATGTACAGCGGAAAAGAAAAAAAGATTAAAAAGAAAAAGAAAAAGAAAAAGAAAAAGAAAAAGAAAAATGGAGCGTTCTATGTTTTCGTCCTAGGACAACGTTTCGTTTTACATCGTCTTTCTTCGAGCGGCATAGCGCGATATTTGGTTGTCTTTTTGTCGCAAACAAAGGCTGGTGTGATTTTTGTGATATTTTGTAAAAAGCAGAAATTTGTGACGAACTGTAATTAGTTAAAGGTGTATAAGTGTACGCAAGAGTTTATAATGTTGTTAGATCTAGGGTGAAAGAACGCGCGCGTATGTGTGTGTAGGCATGTGTAGATGTGTGCAAGAAAAAAAAGGAAAGAGAATATATGTAATCGAAATAGGAGCATTTATTTTTATGCCGTGCATTTTATGAAGATACGGAGAAATGCGAGCGAATTTATAGATTGACAGTTTCCGCGAGCCCGTACGTTGCGTGTAACGTACATCGCATACGGTATAACGTGCGCGCTTTCGCGTATGTGTGTGTGTGTGTGTGTGTGTGTGTGTATGTATGTACGTATGTATGTATGAATGCACATACGTACATGCGTATATACATATATGTATAACGTATGTCGCACACGGTGAAACAAAGATTATAACGCGCGTATCAAAGATTTGAGCACGCAGACCGTATAATATGCGCGAAAGGAATAAGCGCGCGTCGAGTACAAGAATTACATGTGTATATTGGATGTTTATGTGTCCGCAAGAATCTCAAGTGTTCGTCGTGTATCGTCCCATATTTTTACCAAAAAGTTTGAAAATATCGAGCGCAAAATGTTCTTTTCGGTCGTTTCGTGTCGCCAACAACTTGCTTTCTCCCTCTATGATGTCATCCTCTCTTTCTCTCTCTCCCTCTCTCCGTTTATTCCGATTCAAAATCTCGTACCATTACGGTTATTGGATTCCTCTCGCTCCGCTCCTGCGCTGTGACCGCGTGTCGATTATGCTCTGTTTTTATTTCACCAATGCGTTACCTCGTTCTCCAACCCCCTCCTCCATATACTTAATTCGCGATTAGTATTTCCGTTGCCGTCATTGCTATTTCGTCTGCTCTTGGAATTTCAATTATCCGACTCGATTCGACCGAACTCGATTCGTTATTACTGATTCCGACATCGCGCGTGATGTTTCTTCGGAAGTTGTTGTTGACGTTTTTGCGAGGATTTTATTTCTTTCGGGCAAAAGAACTTGCAACATTCCGGTATCGTTCATAAAATATCGATACAAATTAGATGTAAATCGTTGATTCGCATCGAAAGCCGACTCTAATAAATAAACAAAATAAGAAACTTAAAGTCTCGAAGAATAAAATTGGGATAAAAGTGTTACGATATTAATCATAGCACGTGTATGAATATGTCCATATTGCATAAGCTTAAATGTATTAGTCATACATTTTTTTATGTATATATAAATGTACCTCGTAAAGTAATTTTAAATAAAAACTATAGTCATTGTGTTACGCATATATTACCGACGATACATGCGTGTAATGTCTCGTGATAAAGCAAGGATAACGACTGTTCTCCATTGATAGAAACGAGCTGTCGCGTATTCGCTGGAATTCGGACAAATAACCTATATGTAAAGTAACTCGAGTTCCTTTCGGATAATTCCATGTTCTCGGTGGCGCGTTATATTCGACGGGACATCATCGCAAGGTACTGTAAATTTACTCTCTCGTATACACGATTAGTTGGATATCTTCTAAATTTATTTTCTTTTTTCTTTTTTCGTCTTATTCATTGTTTTTTTTTTGTTTTTTTTT
>NW_016911531.1:58725-120521 GCF_001483705.2 Eufriesea mexicana | reverse complement strand
TTTTTTTTTTTTTTTTTTTTTTTTTTTTTTTTTTTTTTTTTTTTTTTTTTTTTTTTTTTTTTTTTTTTTTTTGTTCTTCGGTATACAGATTTACGTGATTACGACTAACTCTAGAAAAATTCTAACCCGGCCGTGTTTTCAGTCACGGATAGATACACGCGATATTTCTCGCGTTTCGGGCAATTTCGGCCAATTCGTAATAGTCTATGTAATGTTTTACATCCAATAACGATAACAACTCGTGCTTATCGTTTTTTATTTGCTGCGCGTGCATATACATATATACATACGTGCATACAGGCGTGAGTCGCGTATACGTATACATGCATTATGTACGTACGTACTTATGTATACATGTATGCACGACGTCGCCGATTAATTTTTACATTTATATTTATACGTTTCTATATAATATATACACATATATATACATGTATGTATATAAACACACGCTCACGAACACATGCACACACATATTTTTCACACTCTGCACGCGTGTGTATATATATATACCTATATATCTATATGCGTGTATATGTTATTATCGGTATATTACACTATCGATTATGTTTACATCGTAGAGACTTATAAATCTATGGAATATTATTCTTTTGTTGTATGTACAAGAATGCTGTTAGAAAGAAAGGAATTTTTTTCTTTTTTTTTTTTTTTAAACTTATCGATACCACACGTTTATATGCGTGTGTGCGCGCACATACGTCAGAAAAAATAGTTCGCGGTATAAACAATAACTTGCTAATTCCACGTGTTTCTGGAGTCAGAAATCGTGCAAAATCATCGCCGAGAACAGACGATGAAATTTGGAAAAATGTACGCGCGTACTAATTTTCGCGAGCAATCTAACGGCTTTAGATTCTTTCCCGATTGACTTGGTTCTCGTTCGACGATTTTGAACGGCCGAAGACTCGCGTCAGTACAAACTACGTTTCGTCGAAATAAATAACGCCGACTTGTTTGCTTCGTTTGCTACGATCGCATCTACAAATTCGAACGTATATACTCCTTAATAAAGGTAATAATGCCAACATCGACATCGATTCAACGAAATAAAACAAGATGAGCGAACGCGCACGAACAAAACTGTTAAATAGGCTATATCGATTAGTTTTGACGGGAATCGGTCGTAGCTCGTCTCGTCGCGTTCACTGTTCCTAGCATTCTGTCTTCCTAGCATCTGCACGAACCATTTCCGCCACTTTTTACTCCTTTGTAAAATTATACAAAAATAAGTTGCGTCATCGATTCGTGATGGCTGCTAGAGTTCCCTCGTTTTTCCTCCTTTTCTCCTCGCCGCACGATTATCTTTTCCTCGTCAGCAAATTTTATATACGAAATTTCATTTTTTTTTTTTTTCTTTTTCCACTTTTTTTTCTTTTTTCTTTTATAAGATTTCACGCAATTTTCATTCGAGCATCCTTCGTTCCCATAGATTATGCAAACAAGTTGACAACGTTTAATTGGCAATTTCGTGTCTAGTTGAGAAAACTCGTGTCCTTTTTCTAGTCCGATAAGACGCATCCATGCGAAGTCAGTTTTAAATAGACATACCCTAAATTTCTGAATATATTTCTACGAAATTACTGTTATCTATCGTTAAACGGTCCCTAACTAGATGTTCAAGGAATGCAACTTGGCTTACGCTCGCGATTCATCGTTAGTTCGTCGATAGGGTGTATGCGCGTGAGCGTCTGTCGCGCTTAGTAAAGAACGCGCAACAACGAGATATCGATTCCTTCGAACTACAGCCCGATTTTATCGGCTACTTTGGCGATTCTAATACTCTTTCGCGATTGCGCAGCTACGTTGCTCGTCCTCGCGGTGAAAAATAGTCAGTGAAAAAGTGAAACGGCAATATATATGTCCGCGTTGACGGGCATCGTGCTGCGACGCAAGGCAGTCTTTCAAACGAAACCTATATAGATCGGTTATAGCGGTTCGCGCTTTTATCCGTCGTTCGTCTTTTGATTTAACACGAAACAATCTTGCGATCGATATACCTGGAAAAAAGATATCGAATCGGATGACGCACCGAACGTCAGGCATGTTCGCGTGTTGCACGACTACGAGAAACGGTAGGAAACATTTCGAACGATCGCTGTGCGTTTTAACCAACTCGGCTCATCCTTATTTTACGGTGGAAAAATTTTGTTGCGGGTTTTGATTCGAGGACACCCAAGTGGTGAACACGTCCCTACAATGGCTAACTACGCATTCATTGCTGCAGTACTCGTCTTCCCATTCGCTGTTTGCAACTGCAGGATTTGGGCATCCGTGACGTATGCAAGCGTTAGAGGATGGCCTTTGACCGGTCATGTTGGCAGCCTGAGTCACGGAGTTGACCGTCGGCGGAGAACTCGACAACGAATCATTCTTTGGCGGATTCGTATGTATCATTTGTTGTTGTTGCTGCTGCTGTTGCTGTTGCTGCTGCTGCTGTTGTTGTTGCTGTTGCGACTGCTGTTGCTGCTGTTGATGATGTTGCGATTGTTGCGTTACTTGTTGCACTTGCTGCTGCGGCATCTGTGAAAACGTACGCGCTCTATGAATCACTTTGCATACCGATTCGATACGCGTACTCGTTAACGAGCAGCAATAAATAATCACGGGGTGGAACGCCAGTAACATTCCATTTTGTTCGTGTAATAATATCTATGCATGAAGTAGACTGGAACAGAAGAGAAGCGGGATGGTGGGCGTCGAAGCATGGAAAAGAGAATGGGATTCAACGTTGTAGAGTAAAAAATTGGCAGGTTTGAAAAATCGGAACGAAGATGGAGGGATTGAAAAACAAATAGGAAGGAATTTAAAGGAATTTACATCGCTGACCTGCATGTACTGTTGCTGCGAGACCTGTTGTTGCATGTGCTGCTGTTGCTGCGACTGTTGCTGTTGTTGTTGCTGCTGCTGTTGCTGTTGTTGCGAAATATGCGATTGCGCGATCGACGTGGACATCAGTGTCTGAAGGGGGAGTGGGAAAAGAATAGTAAAATCGAGCTTCGTCGGAAGAGTAATAATAAAAGTGGGATTCGAAATGCGTTTAGGATGCTCGCATATGCGCGCAGAAAGAAGAAACGTGCTTTTGTCTTCCTTTCAGCGATCGTCGCAATTGTCGCACTCGCGTTAAATCCGCGTTTCAAACGTTCCTGACGATCGATTCCGTAGCTGTTTAGACGCGAATAGAATTGCAAGTGTGGCACGATATTAATAAGAAATAGCACGTTAATGGGAAAACGGTGAAAGAGGTATCGCGAGCAGAGGGAAGAAAGATGAATTATTACCTGCTGCGTCTGTTGTTGCTGCGGGTTTCCTTGTATGGTTATATGATGAGGAGATTTCTTTATTTGCATTTGTTGCGCCGTTTGCTGATGATGGAGTTGCTGCTGATGCGAATGAGGATGCGAGTGTTGTTGCTGCGGCGAAGAAGGTTGAGGTTGTGGGCTGTAAACTTGATACGAAACGCTACCGGTTGTTCCATTCCCGGCGTAATTTCCGTAAGCCGCGTATTGAACTTGTTGCTGTTGCGGCGACGGCTGTTGTTGCGGTTGCTGCTGCTGATGCTGTTCGTTTTCCGCTGCACCTTTACTAACCAGAGATGCTCTATATGCCGCAAGAGCTTGCAGGTATTCCTTCTTCGCAGCTTCGGTCTTCTTCTTGTAAACCTACGAACCGTTTTTATCCGCTTTTCACGCGTTTCGAGACAAAGAGGAGGAGAAGCGAAAAAGGAGACGTTGGAAGCGGCAATGGAAAAGGTGGAAAAGGTGGAAAAGAAAGAAGAAATTGTCATTTCGCCGGGATGTACTCACATTTTTGTGTTCGGTATCCAGTGCATCCCACATGGAAGCTACGATCTTTGACACTTCGCCGAAACTCGCATTCGGATTTTGTCCTTTTATCGCGGCTTGAGTGTCCCTAAAGAATAGAGCGTACGCCGAAACAGGTCTGAAAAAGAAATAGTACGCGTATAATGCAACGAAAGCGGAAGAAGGAAGGAAGGAAGGAAGGAAGGAGGGGAAGCGAGAAAGAAGAAAGAAAGTAGGAGTGGTTGGCCAAGGATAGGCAAGTTATCTATTGGAGCAGTCGGAGTAGCATCGTTATCGACGCATAGAAAGACAGGATCATCGATTAACGGGGAGCATCGAATAGCGAGGATCGTCATTGCGTTTCTCGTTTCCCGATTTTCGATTCGATCGACTCTCGGATGAGCATCCGATGTCGCACAGCCGAGAAACGCGTGGAGTTTGAAGGCAAGCAGAAGAGGCAAGGAGGGAAGGAAAAAGGGAGAAAATGGAAAAGGTTACTCACTTTTGCGGTTCATTGGGATCCCTCTTTTTTTTCTTCTTCTGCGATTTCGGTTTTCTTTGATTTTTCGTTCCAACGTCGGTCGGTTCTGGCGAGGGTCGCTTAATGCCGGTAATCTGGAGACACGCGAACGCGAATCGCGCGAGATTCGCTGATTTATTAATTCGACGAGGAAACGTTCGAAATAATGGATCGAGACTCACCATTCCGGAATGAGGCGTACTATCGTCGCTATCTTCGCTGGTGGTAGTGTTGTTGTTCGCCTCGGGAATAGAACTCGTTTGTATCGCGGATGGACTACCGCCCGTTGGGCTCCTATACTGTATCTGCTGTTGCAACTGTTGCTGTTGTTGCTGCTGAGAGTGCATGTACTGCATATGCTGTTGCATCTGAGCTTGCTGCTGCTGCTGCTGTTGCTGCTGCTGCTGCTGTTGCTGCTGCTGCTGTTGTTGTTGTTGTTGTTGAAGCAACATTATTTGCTGACTTCCATGCTGCTGTCGCGGAGAACTCATGCTCGTATACGAACTCTGCGAGTTGGCGTATGTCGTGCTACGAATGGGAGAAGAAACAAAAACATAGGATCAACACGGGTAACGGATTTCGTACGGATCACGTGGGCAAACATGGTTATTAACCGACGACGATCAACGGGAATTTGAAAAATCGACGGACTCGCGTGGAAAAGACATACCCAACGCTGATCGGCTGCATGGAGTGATCCTGTTGCAGGTACAGAGATTGCTGGTATCCACCTGGATCAAGATTCAATCCATCCGGAGACTGTTGAACGCTACCGGTCTGTATCATCTGCGAAATAATTTGAAAAGACGGTGTCCGATGATCGGAGCGGATGCCAGGACGGCTGGTAACGTAACGATACGAGCACAACTCCTCCGGTACTCACCTGCGCTTGGTAACCGTGCATCGGATCGTGTTGGCTCTGTTGCTGCGACTGCTGTTGCTGTTGCTGCTGATGTTGATGCTGCTGATGTTGCTGATGCTGCTGATGCTGTTGATGCTGTTGATGCTGCTGATGCGAGTGGGAATGAATGGCCGGGATATCGAAATCCTCGTCGCCGAAACTCGGAGTGTGAAACGTCTGCGAAGGAGGAAAAGAAGTTGGCGCGATTTCGCAGCAGTCTAGATCATCTCGATCGACGAACGGAGTAAAAGAGAAGGCGGTGTGTCGCGTTTGGAAGAAAGCGAATCGAGACGAAGAAAGTAGGGAGAGAGAAAGAGAGGTAGAGATTGGCGGGAAGAAGCACGATTGCTCGATTCGCGATCGTTGGATCGGCCAATCGGTCGCGGCGGGGCGCCCCATCGTCGTCGTATCGTTGGAAATCCTTTTAGCGATTTATCAACGTTTCGCATAGGCAGGGAAGGAAGGAAAATACATTTGCCGTGTAGAGCGCGCGCGTCGGGCCACGGGGAATAAAAGTTTTTAAATTGGATTTAATAGCATCAGGAATTTTCCTTTGAAGGAACGTACTTGCCTATTGATCGAGTACACCTCTGCCTCTCTTCCCTCACCGTGCCCATCGCGCGCGTTACCCCTTACCTCGCGATGTTTCTCTTACTCTATCGTTTCACTTTCGCCCCTTCCCTCTCCCCCTCCCTCACACTCCCTCTCTCTCTCTCTCTTCTCCCGCATCCCTTTTCACCGCGCTTCCCGTCCCGTCCGTCCCGTCCCGTCCCGTCCCAGCCCGTCCCGTTCCGTAACGTCCCGTCGCCGTCCCTGTGTACGCGTACCCGTCCTATTTCAACTACTCCTACACCTCCTACTCCTCCTCTCCATACATCTCCACCCCCGCACCGCCGCCTCTCTCCACCTACTACTCCCTTTCCATCTCCGAATCGACTACGCGCGTCTATCCGTCTTCTTCCTCCACCGCGCCGCTTCCAAACTTTTCTTTCTCTCTATACCCTACTCGCCCCTTCCGTCGCCCTTCCCGTCGCCCTTCCTGTCGCCCTTCCCGGCCGTTCGACGCTCCTGCCCCCGTATCCTAACCAGTGCCAGAGTGCTCGTGCCCGTACCCGTGCCTGTTCCCTTTCCCTTTCCCAACCCCTCCGCGATTTCTCGTCCTCTGCCTATCCTCCGGCCGAACCAAGATAGTCGTATCTTTCCTGCACCCCCTTGGATCGCTCGCATTCTCCCGTTCGTTCCCTTCGCTCCCTTCGCTCCCTTCGCTCGTTCCCCATCGGCAACGAAGGCGCTCGCGCTTCCGCCGGTCCCCGTCGCCCGCACCCCGCAACACTCCCACGCGTCTCCGCCTCCACCCGGCTCTGCACCTGCACCACGCTCCAACCTACACACACGCGGGCACACGCGGGCACACAGCTTCGAGACCGACGGATAACCGATCGGCCTTTGCGAACCTTCTTCTCTTCTCTCCTCTCCTCTCCTCTCCTCTCCTCTCTGATCATCCGATGTGCCTCGCGAATTAACCCTTTGCGCTGCAACCACCGCGAGTTCTTCGCGTCCAAGCTCACGCACCAGCACGATGGTATCTATCTCCGAGGTGCGGGAAATTCGAAGAATCTAGAAATTTCATCCAATTTCCTCGTAGACGGAATGACGAACCCCTCGCACCGTGATTTAATCGCGAGAAATCGCGCGTCGTAAAATTACTCGATCTTGATTAGCCACTGTAGGTGTTTTACGAATGTAACTCGCGACCAGAGACCAGAGAGACTGGTTGTTACCGTACGAGGGGTTAATAACTCGAGTATCCTTCGACGTCTTCACCCTACTTCCGATTTTACGACTACGTACTCGCATACGGTAGCCCCTCGCTGATATTCCCAGCTTTTTCCCCATCGATTGTTGCAGCTGCCCTGGAGCAGAGCGAGGATCCGCGTTATCCTAGACTCCGGTGAGTATAAACGGATCTTACGCGCTTTGCTTCTCGTCGTATATAACGGACGACGATTCTCGGAATAGATCCTCCCTCGATTTTCCATCGCGTCACGGATCCCGAGCACACGCGAGTATTAGCCACCTTTGATCCGTGGGTTAGCGAAGCACCCCGTCCCGTGTCCCGAATACGAGTATTTACGTGTCCGTAGAAGAAATGGAGATCCGGGCGAGACTGAACGGAAGAAGCCGAGATCGAATGGACGAACGGTCGATGGAACTTACTTGGTCAGCCATGGCGTAGCTATTGTGGTGGTAGGAAGCGGAATGATGATGCTGCGGGACGTTCAACGAGAAGTCGAGAGTCTCGTTCCTCTGAAACAAACGAAACATTCGTATCGCGTTCGTGCCGGTGGCCGAACGCGTATCGAAAGAGAGATTCGATAAAAGCGAGACATATGGGAAATACGGGTGATTCGCGAAGCCCGGCCGGTATCCTTTTCGCCACGGGACACTCGCGCGTCCTTCCTTCCTTCTTCGGTCAACGGCCCCGACGAGCGTAGGCTCTGTCGATTCCATTCGTTCGGATGTTTCGCACCGTCCGCGACCACGGCAAATCTTTGCGCTTCCGCGTTCTCGAGAATCGCTTAATCTCGCCTCTCACGGGCTTTTCCACGCTCCGGCTGATTACGGAAATCGATCCGATCGATATATCGCCAACGGTATCCACCTTCTTTTCCGTTTACTTTTTTTTCTCCCTTCCACGCCTAAGTACGCTGTCTTACTCGAGTCGTCGCCGTCTCCTCCACCTGCTCTTCACGAACCACGTTATTCGCGTTTCTCTACGGTCACCGACCCAAGCGTCTATTTCGACTTTGGTGATCCGAAAGATCGTTAAATTTTCCGCCCTGCCCCCCCCCCCCCCTTTTTCGCTCATTCTCTCTCTCTCTCTCTCTCTCTCTCTCTTTGACGACTCGACGAATAGTAGATGGCGAGGTACGGAAGAAATAACGGTCCGTAAATATTCGAAATTTCCATCACCGTCTGTAGGAAAAAGCAATTTTCCTCGTTCGAGAGAGAGAGAGAGAAAGAGGGGGAAATCTTTGATTTTCGACTGTGATGCTCGGTAGAAAGTATCGACGACTGCGCTGCCATGGAAAAGTTCGGAACGGTAGGGGCCGTATCGGACGAAGGGAAAACGATGGCGCGATTTAGTCGGAAACATCCGAAATTACCGTGTAAACGTGCCGTTTCAAGATCGATAACGAAGGAGGCAAAGAACGAGGAGTGAAAGTAAAAAACAGTACTGGAGGAGAAAGAAAGAAGTAAGGTGCACGACACGTTACTTTTCGAATAGGAGTAACAGCAGGCAAGCAGGCAAGCAGGCAGACAGGCAGGCAGGCAGGCATGCAGGCAAGAAAGCAAGCAAGCAGGTAGGTAGGTAGGTAGGTAGGTAGGTAGGTAGGTAGGTAGGTAGGTAGGTAGGTAGGTAGGTAAGCAAGGCAGACGGACAAGCAGGTAGATAAGCAGATAGGTAGGTAGGTAGGTAGAAAGGTAGATAGATTGGTTGGTTAGTTGATTGCTAGGTAGGTAGGTAGGTAGGTAGATAGGTAGACAGATCGTAAGAGACACCGATATGAAAATTCGGACTGGGCCGAAATAAGCAAGAGTTGGAGACATCGAACGAAAATTGTCATCTTCGCGATTTTCTCCAATGATATTATCGTTCGTTTATCCCGTTTAGCTCCTCGGTTCTCGATTAGCGGGTGAAAAAGGGAACAAATCACCTCTTGTTTCTACATACCAACGTTCGATTCCTTCTGCCCAAAGTACTAATTTTATGGGAAAAGAAAAGAAAGAGAAAAGAAAAAGAAAAGGAAAAGAAGAGAGAAAAGGGAAGAGATATACGAGGTAGAATATAGAAAAGCAAAACGAAAGCTAGAGATCCAATAGACGTACGAGAACGAGTCTCTTACTCGCGATATAACCGATGTTAAACCTGTTCCCCAACCCTCGCCCCTTTCCCCTCGTTATCCTCCCACCTCGTACTCGACATCACCACTTTTCCCTCCTACCTCCTTATCGCCCTCCCCCTCCTCCGCCGCCACCTCCGCACATAACAAAACGGATAAAACGTTCCGCGTGTCGTCTCCATTTTCTATTCGGGATAAATACAACGAAACGTAAACGAGTTTCGTTCGTATCGCGGCATAATCGCGGCATAATCGTGGTATAAATTCGATAAATGCAACGGTAAAACGCGAGCCAAGGTTTCTTCTCGTTGGTCAATTCGATTCGCCAAACGAGACTCCGAAACTCCAACGATCTGAGCCAGTTTTCAGCGTCATTCCTCCAGTTCAACCGACACCCGACAGATGGCGTTGCTAGTTTATCTCCAATACATCTCGAAAGCAAATACGATTGTTCCACGAAATAACAAATCGTAACATCGCCACGGCGTTGCTATTCGTTTGTTCGATCGGTGATTCGCGAAATATTTAAGAAATTTCCAGCAAAATAGATATATAACGCGTTAATCGAAACGCAATTCAAAAATCGATCACTTACCGATAAGACGAACCGACGACTCGTCGGGACGAGATCCAGGTTATCGAATGCACGTGCAACGAGCAACGTGCCGCGATACCGTTAATGTACCACGATGAATCCGTCTCTTTTAAAACACACAGCCTCTTTCTGCAAAAATCATTCGGTTCGAAAGCAAATAACTCGAAAGAAAACTATATACGATCGAAAATACAGAAGCGAAGCGAAAAGAAACCAGACGAAACGAAATGAAACGAAACAACGAAACCAAACGATTCGATTCGATTCGATTCGATTCGATTCGATTCGCGAGGATCCCTTGTCATGCGACCGTCTATGCACACGTCGACACTTGTCAAGCAACACGTTTTCACCACATCACTACGTTTTTTCCTTACGCTATATCCGTCTGGATAAACACCTATACGACGATCTTATTAAAACGTAACAAGTAACCAAAATACAAATCGCTACGTAATATACACAACGTATTCGACTCGTGGCGTAACTCGTGACAGCGTGGCAAAACGACGCGCGCTCCTCGCGGCGGCCGGCGCGGGAATGATTGAAGGAGGTTCATTTTCTGGCACGCTTCAATAGTGGGGATAGATCTCTCGATAGGGGAGTAGACGCGCGCGCCCCCTGCCTTACGTACTCGCTCTATGCACGTATATCGCGATAGGATCCGATGCAACGAAACGACACGAAATCACACGACACGGGCATAAGTATTACACGTATACTACGTGTCTAACCATTTGCGAAAAATTCTACAAGCGCCATGAGCAAACAGCATCCACGTCTTTCTTTCTTTCCTCCGTATCTCTACGTTCGTCTTCTTTATATCTCGTCCAACCAACGATACTCGTTCGCATATATATATATATATATATATATTATGCTCCAATTACGAACCTCGTCGATTTATTCTCACATGGAAATAAAAATAATTCTCCTCGAGCATCAACCGCCCGTCTGTCGAAACACCAACTACAATCGAACGTGATTCCGAGCTCGTTCTCGAATGAGATCGAATCGTTTGACATCCAGTTATATCGATATATAGTCCGAAACGTTCGAATCACGCGTTTACTGTCGGATACCGAAGCGGTAACGTTAAATACCCCTCTCGTGTGTTTCTTGCATGGACATGGGATTTTATTTCAGAACCACGTTGAATCACGCGAATAACATTCGTGGTTCGTGGCCCAGTTAACAAGCTGTGATCGCTACACCGTAGAAGAAAGGGGTCGGTTTGAAACATGGAGAGGGGCCAAGAAGTAGGAGTGGGGTCTTCGTAGTGTGGCGGGAGCGGAGGAAAGTAGTGTGTATACAGGATTGAAAGAGAACGACAGCTCAACGGACAGAGGAAAGAGGACTCGCGACGTATGACGCGCGCGCGACCGCGGCCAACGATGACGAAAGGGATGCACGACAGAGAGGTATATATATACGAACATTTTCTTTTTCTCCTCGAAAGAAAAAAAAGAATCCAACGAATCGACGATATATCTTTCGATCGTACGGTAACGAAGGATACACGCAAGTGTCGTAAGTATCCTTGGTTAAAATATCTCTCGCCTACGCAAATGTCTTTTCTTCTTTTTTCGAGGTTCGAGAACTAGCATATAACCAAAACGAATCGGTATCCAGAGGGATTCGCGTCGGTTTAACCGCGTTCGTGCCAGATTGGAAGGTGTAGAAGGGAAACTAGCTACTAAAAATGTCTTCTTTCCAATCGGAAGAACTAACTAGAACCGGCAATAGATGGCACGTTTAACGCTCGTCAAACGCGTGTTATCTACCGATACTCGGTTACTCGAATATTCCAAGAAAGTAGGACACGACAGTGATGGCAACGGAGTGTGCCGCGTGGCCCGAGGAAACAGGGGTTACGTCGGAGTTTATAAAGAGTCATTACATTCCCGTGAAAGGTGGCTTTAATTTCAGTGGCATTCCAATCGCATTAACGTATATTCCCGCGCATTTGTATTCGTCTGCGCGAAGCGATCTATTCGAAACATTTACTCGAACCGAGTCGATACGATCGAAACGCTATGTCGCGTTTGCAACGAAAAAACCCACGTTATCTATGGCTTTCGATGTTTCTCGGAATCTTCTGTACAGCCCTACGCGTATACCTCGCGTCGCATATCGACGTAAAACGTGCCTAAAAGATGTACGCATCTCGGTGTGTAATGGAGGTCGTAAGAAAAGTGGAAGAAAAAGAAGAAAAAATTTGATACGTTTCAATCTTTATCCAAAGAACGAAAACTTTAGCGGACAGTTGGTTAAAGGAGTTTTACGAAGAAACCGCACGCTCGGTCGCGGCACTCGAATCGATATTCTCTCGCGGGACGGTCTAGCGCCACTTGGCTCGAAAAAATCAGAGAGAGACCGAGAGAGCGAGAAACCAAGAGAGGGCGAGGAAGGGAGAGGGGGGAGAGAGAGAGAGAGAGAGAGAGAGAGAGAGAGAGAGAGGGGGATAACAAAGATCGTCGTTTCGAGTGTCGATCGTGTTAAACGGTAATCATGTGAAAATCAACTGCGAAACGATATTATCGTACCATTCTCTCGCTGCTTCGAAGATTCATCAAACATGTTTTCCAACATCTTCGGTAAATGTTGATTTTACAAATTCCTTCGAGCGAAGGTTTGCACAGCTGATAATCGCTCGAGGCTTATCGCAGTGTGGCGATTTTCTCTTTTCGTTGTTCAACATATTTCTCTTTTTTTGCCATATGTTTGCACTTTCCCGTTCCCCTGCCTCTTCCCCGCGTCTCTCGTCGCCGCCGCGCCCCCGCCCTACCCCACCCCACCTCACCCTCGCCCTGTTCATGGTCCCCTTCTCCTGACGCAGTACCACCTCCAACCCTTTTAGTTCCGCCACAACGCGTCGAGGTGAATCGCGCAACTCGCAAATGCGTTTCATCCTTATCCCGTGCATATGTCGATTCGTATTATCGTCGACGGGGACTCTTAAACCGGTTTTACTTATTACGCGAGCGTCCGCTTATCTCGCGTAGATCTCTTATTACCAGTCACGGTAAGCGAGCGTTTCTCCGTTCCCGCGATCTGTTCCTCTCTCGCGTTCCTACGTTCTAATTCTTTTTCCAGCCATTCCATCTCCCCCCTCTTCTCTATTTCTTTCTCTCTCTCTCTCTCTCTGTCTTGCACTCTCTCTCTGTCTGTCTGTCGCGCTCGCGCATGCGCGGTCTTGGATATTCTACACCGAAATATAGTTTAGGCGATTCTCTCGTGAAAGGCCAAACAAACAAATTTTATTTCGACCGATGGAGAGTAGAAAGTGGGGAAAGGAACGGGAAACGAGAAGGGGAAGAAACGATGGAGGAAGACTAGGGAGAAAAGAGAGCGTGCAGCATAACCACGTGACCTTTTGACCGCAGGAAATTCTTCGGATAAACGAGCTTTTCACCGTACAGCCAAGAAGGGAGCAACAAGTGTGAATCTTGTCTACCCTGTGGATCGGACCGTTCTTAGCTTTCCTCTCTGCTTTTCTACACCTTTCTCTCTTCCTCTTCTCTTCCCTCTTCCACTTATGTATCTACGTCCCCTCTACCATTATGCGCGCGCAACCGCTCCTAACGATGCACACGTCGCAGCTTCGATGACCTATTCTTTCCTACGAATGGCAACGGATCGAGCAAATTCGATGAAAAATTTTGCATACATCGCGAACACGATGCCTCGCATCGTCCTCTCGGTGATAGCGTCGCGTCAGACAGGTACAGGTTAAACGTTAGCCACAGAGAACGCGGTAAAAGCGTTGATCGCGTGAACCGAACGACGCGTTTAGCGTGTAACGAGTTTAATTTCAATGCCATTGACAGCGGGGATAGAAAATTTGTTGCAAATTCGCTGCGACTCGTGTAGCGATTGCACGGCATGTAAGGAACTCGCAAACGGCGCAGAGGTCCGAACGCGATACGAGATACTCTGAAATGCTTATTCACCGCTACGGAATGAATAATGGACTGCTAGCAAAATACGTCGAAACATAAATATTGTATCTGGAACGCTATATATTACCTGTATCGAATACATTATCTAGATCGTTCTCCGTTCTCCGTTCTGCTAGTTGTTATCTGATCGAGATCGTTGCCATGGGAATGCGCATATGCGACTCGATCCGATTGTTTCGTGTCGCGGGACGAAACAACGTGCCACGGCATTTTCGCGAAAACGGTCGGATTTGGATTTTTCTAAACGTGGTATTCCTTTTCTTATAATCGTGATTTGGCATGCCCGGATTACGATAGGCGAGATCGTTCGCAACATGGCCACATACGCGTGTAATTGCCGGACCGGAATGTTCCGTTGCTTCCACCCGTATCCACCGATCTCTCGTACATTCGATTTCTTACAGCTCTCCCTCTCTCTTTCTCTCTCCCCCCTCCCTCTCCCTTACTCTCACTCTCTATCTCTATCCCTATCTCGCTCTACACCGCTACAGCTCCCATTCGATTTTGTTCGATTGCTGTCTACTAGAGATAGAAGGAAAAATGGTGAGAGCAGGTAGGGCAGGGGGCTCGAGGTGGGTAGGGAGGAGGGGGGTTAGTAGGTGGAGAGGTCGACAGCAGCCATATCCTAGCGGAGGTCGGGCGGCGCGCGAGGAAACGTAATCATTTGCAATCCCGCGTAGAACCGCTTTGAAACTCCACGAAGGAATTTATTAAAGTTTGACTAAGTCGCTTTACAAAGTTTCATCGGTGCACCGAGGCACCGAAGTACCAAGAGGTGTACCGGGGCAGGAGAGCGGGGATTGCGTGGTGCTTGGAGAGAGGAGATCGTGGAGCAGCAGCGCGCGGCAGTCGCGGGGTACAGCCACGGGCTTCGGCGCGGGGCACAGCGAGGGGCACGGCGCGGGGTACGGCGCGGAGTAGAGCGCGGGCCACGACAAGGAAACGCAGGGGAATCCCCTCGAAGAAGCGGGACGAATTGCCGAAAGAGACGAAGGCGGGAGGAGCAGTCGAAATAGACGAAGAAGGGCTAGCGACGGTGTGTGGCGATGGTGACGACGGTACAGGAGTAACGGAAGAAGAAGGAGAAGGAAGAGAGGGGTTGGAGGGTGAGAAGGAGGTGAAGGATGAGTGGGAAGAGCTGGAGGACGGGGCTGGGAGGCGGCGGAGGCGACGGCGGCAGCGACGATGGTGGGGGTCGGGGGGTCCGCGGGCGGGGGTGGTTGGGCCGGTGACGAAGGAGGCGGAGGGTGACGGCGAAGGATGTAGAGGTAGAGGTGGGGGCGGCGGCGGTGGTGGTGGAAGGGGCGGCGGAGGAGGAGGAGGAGGAGGCAGCAGCGAACGCGAAACGACGATGAGAAGCGAACGAGGTGAGGCGGCAGAGGAAGGTGAGGGAGAGAGGGAGAGAGAGGGAGAGAGAGAGAGAGGAACGGTGGAAGGAACAGTCGGAGGACGGGGGAGGCGATGGGTGGTCGTCTTAAGCGGGGTCGGAGGGGAAGTACAGGAGGGGGCAAAGTTACTTTCCCGGAGAAATAAAAGTTAATGGAGTTCCATACCCCCTCGCCCCGCTACCTCTGTAGCCTTTTTCTTCTCTTCCATCTCCTTGCCGGCGTACAACTTTCACGAAAGTTATTATATCTTAATTTACTATTGAACATTATCTGAAATTTCTCCAACGTTTCCGTTTTAATGCGCTAAAGAACACCAACGAAGAATACGCGTAACTTGGCTGGACTACTCTGGAGAAGGAATAACGCGAATATCGGATTTCATTTGATTGCTTTAAAAAAGAAGGAAAAGAAAAAGGCAAGAGAGAAAGGGAAGAAAAGGGTGCAAGATGAATAGATAAGATAAAAAAGGGCGATACGAGGAGGTGGCGATACGCTGAGGACACTCGGTTTCGTACAAAGTTGCGTCTACGCGTGCAATTTGCGCCTCTCTCGCAATGACGAGTAAAACCGGCGTTTCGTAATCCCCTTAGAAAGAGAGACGCTTCGCGAAACATCGATTATCAACGTCTTAACGACTCGTTATATTCCCGACGTTTGCTTTGCTTTTACACGATGAAACTTTGACCGTTAAGCAAACATTATACCCTCCTCTATTGGATATTCGTTCGGCAATGTGGTCCGTGTCAACGACCTCGCATAATCACCAACGTATTCTCGATATCTCGTCTACGATGGAAACGAAGGAATCGACTTATTTTACTAGACTTTACCGGCCAACCTATTTTCTTCTACAACGTCAACACCGTACACTCGCTCTCTCCCTCTATCGCTACTGCTAGTCTATTCCCCGTTCCTATTTCCGTTCTCTTTTCCTTCCTTTTCCAACGTTTCGTCTTTCGGTCCACCCCCCTTCCCGTGCTTTGATTTACGACCATAAGTTGTAATATTTGCGCCACTATTGTATGGTAATACGCACGGCAAAAAATATGTTAATGGTTGCTATAAAGAAGATATACAGCATACGTATGTATCCCATTTCGCAGCATGTACTCGGTGGACATAGAAACTACGCTCTCTCTACTTTCCGTAGCTCTCTTTCTCCCTCTCTCGTCTCCCTCGAAACGAGATTTCTTTATTTCGTCTTCTCTTCTCTCCTCTCCTCCGTATACCCATTTCCGATTTCTACGTTTACTTTCTTACGTTTATTCGATCGCCGATCGATATTTACTATATTCCGATGACGAAAATCTACCGTCGTCCAAGTTGCATACTTTCCGTTACTCGTGCTTCTGCGTTTCTTCGCAGAAGAACGCGTATCGTGGAGCAAAAGGTAAATTCGACGAGTCGTGGATCGAAATTCCGGTATTCCGAATGCCAAGATCGCGTCTCGTTCGCTTCTCCCCTGGAGCAAAGGCTTCGTACGTAATCCCTTCTTCGCTGCTACCGCTGCTGCTACTGCGCTTCGCTCTTCCATAACTCGAACAATTCCAATAGTCGTTAATCTGTCGGAAACTTTCGGAAAACTTGCCGTTATTGCAGGTACAGCAGCGAGTCCATGCAAGTAAGTAGGATAAGCGGAGAGGCGCAAGGTGAAGGAGAACGATAGAGAGGAATTGGGGTAAGACGAGATGAGAAGAGACGAGGCGAAAGGAGACGAGATGAAACGGGAATAGAGGGAAGAGAAAAGGGAAAAGGGAAAAGGGAAAAGGGAAAATGGAAAATGGAAATGGGGGTGTGAGAGAGAGAGAGAGAGAGAGAGATGGGCGGGTAGGCGAGGAAGAATCGTATTTGATGGGAGGTGGAAAGGTTGTGGGAGGAAGGAGTTGGCAGGGCAGATTCTACGCGGAGATGCGACTCTAGAAGAGTCGAGGGAGAATGGGGATGGGAACCGGTGTGCCGAGGTAAGTTAAATAAACTTGTTTAGTTTCGCGGAAACTTCTGCCTGGCCATTGTATTCGACTGCCTCGCTGCCGAGTTTGCTCTGAAACTTTCGAATACGAACGAACTCGGTTCTCCGTTACGCTTTATTCGCTTGCTTTACCAACTTGCTACCTACGGTTAGTTACTCTTCCGCCTTCCCTCTTTTCCTCGGTTTTCGCATTTTCCACAATCACGCATAGGCCTTATGGCGTTCGGTCCCGTCCTCTATCTCTCGCGACAGAGGCCAGAGTTAGAGGTACTTGCGTATCGGATGGAAAATGGCGCGACACGCGATCCCGAGACGATCTCGAGACGATCCCGAGACGATGCCGAGACGATGCCGAGACGATGCCGAGACGATCGGCGAGACCTCTGGCGATACCCGGAGGTCCAAGTGCGCGGAAAAGAGAATCCGATCGGAAAGAAAATCGGGCAAAGTGCCCCGTCGTCGCTAGTGTGGCAGCAGACCGAATGGCTTATTGATTTAACGAGAGAGAGAGAGAAAGAGGCGAAAGAGAAACAGGAGGAAAGCAGGAAGCACGGTGAAGCAACGGGGAAGCATGGGGGAGTACGGGGGAGCACGGAGTACGGCTGAGCTCGAGGTGGCTGTGGGGGGTCGCGAGCGGCAGCCTGGGGGAGGTTTGTGGGTGGCTAGGCTGAGACTAGGGAGAGGGTACGGGTAGGAGATGGGTAACGTGGAATAGGCTAGGCGAAGGTGGGGGAGAGGAAGGCTCGCGGGTTCGCTGGCTCGCGAGCTCGAGAACCGGTGAAAAGAGTAGTAGGGTGAAGCAGGGTAAGGTAGGGTAAGATAGGGTCGGGGGCCGAAGAATAAGGGACACGGTTGCCAGTGCGCGCGGGGATGAAAGGGGCGAAAAGAAAGACCGAAACGAAGGAACGGTACAGAGATGCTAGTTGGCGAAATCGAACTAGTCGAAACTCGATAAAACGCTGATAATTTCGAAATCGGTTCTTCTCTTTAGCCGTAACACGGTTCTTCTCTTTAACGACCACGTTCTCTTTCCTCGTTCTACACCTTCCACCTCTTCGTCGCCACTTTGTTTCCGATACGAAACCTCTGTACTTACGTACGTATATGCGAGTTTCGCCATTTTACCCATTTCACCCATTTCCAAATCTTCCCTAATCCTTCCCACCTCTTCATCTTTCACGGACAATCTTCTTTCCATATACGCCAACCTTTCTCTTTTTCTTCTTTCCTTTGCAAATTTCTCTAATTCTCCTTGTTAAATTCTAACGCGAGAATCCGTTGCGAAGCCCTAGTAAAATATCGTAACCCAAACCGTTTGGTTGAACGACGTTCGAGCAGAGTATGGTGGCCGAATGGTCATTGGCCGATCAACAAGTGGCTCATGATTTTGTCAGTGGCTCTGCGACCGACTAGCCCGCTGGCCGGCCTGTTGTCCAACCGTCCGGCTGGCCGACTGTCTGCGTCCGGTTACCCGATGCGGTCTACCGCTAAAACACTCCAGGCATTCTCCGACCCAGCTAACTCGTCATCCATTATGCTCCTCCCATCCTATCCTGTTCGTGAAAATCCTGATCGATTAACATACCGATATAATCCAATCCACTAGAATCCAATTTTCTCCATTCTATTTTACCTTTTTCGTCCGCTACCACGTCCTTTCCGGCAACCTATACTCATTCGCGAAACGTGCCTACGTAGTCTCCGGACGAGCAACAATCGATCACGGCAAGTTACCAATCTTTCCAACTGCGCCTGTCAATTTTTTCTCCTTTACCATACTTACAGCTTTTCCCTTTTATTTTTCCTATTTCTCTCGCTTTTCCTAATTTTTCATCCAGCCGATGTCGTTGTCGCCACGTAGAGTACACCGATACCGATGACTCGAGCGAGGTTTGCAAAGGATCGCGCGCGATCGCGTTTGCGTTCGCGTTCGCGTTCGATCGTGCGGCACACTTTCTCTACGAAACATCTTGTCTATGAGCGAAAGAGAAAGCAAGTTTACCGGTAGCGGTTACTTTCCTACGCCGCTTAATTCCTCCGTTCGGCATCGTTTTATCTTTTTGCACGAAAGCTTGGAAACAGGAGGAGGCGAGTAAGCGTACTCGCGTACGTGGCGAGCAAAGTCACGAGCCCGCGCGTGTTGTGTGTGTGTGTCGAGAGCAAGCAAGCAGGAACAAAGGTGGAGAGGAAGACAAAGAATAGAGATCGGGGATCGAAGAAAAGAAGACAAGGCAAACGTGTTTTCCGATTTCATCGGACAGCATTGCTCTTGATCAAACGCGTCGCGATAAGTAAATTCGATTACCAATGTTCGTTAGAACGAATTTACTCTGCTCGCTCACCATCACCGGGATTTCAATTTTTCCCCCTCGATGCGATAGGCCCGTGCGATAGTATGTATGTAAATGTGCTGGAAATGCAGTACCTAGTCTGTACATTTGGCTCAACGATACACAGACCTACGCGCTTTTTTATGCTCTTCCAATCTACGTTTATTCATTCTTTTATGGACACCAGTTCCCTCGTAGTATAGGTTCGCCTTTCATTTTGTTTCAACCACGAAGAGAACCAAATGAAAAGCTGAAACGGTCAAAGAAGGTATACCGGGTGTAAAAATAAAGGTAGCGCGATGCCAAGCTGGCAGATCTGTGCCGTTACACCATCCGGTTTACCCGTTTCTCCTTCTTCGTGCTGCGAGCGATTGAAAAATCCAACGAGAAGATAACTGGTAAATGGAAAAGGTTACGACGAATTATGAAATGCTAAACGATAAACGATAAACGGTAACCGGTGAAGGATGCAGTGAAAGTAGCGTGGATGGTTCGCGTGTAAATCGGGTACGGTGAAGAGAAGCGAAACCATGCTCGAATCTCCGAACGCGACACGTACGTTAAACGAGGTCCGTGATAAATCCTATCGCGGATACGGCTTTTAGTTTCATACAGGCTAGACGATATTCGCCGACTGGAGAGAGCAGAATGGATAAGCGATAAACGCGAAAGAAAGGACGAAGAATGAAAAGCAAACGAAGGAGGAACGAATGGCTATGAAGACTTTTGTACACGATATAGAACGATATCGTGCGTGAGTGGCTGAGATGAAAGGAGAAGGACGAGACGAAACGAGACGAAGCGAGACGAAACGAGACGAGACCAGACGAAACGAGACGAGACCAGACGAGACCAGACGAGACCAGACGAGACGAAACGAGACGAGACGAGACGAGACGAGACGAGACGAGATGAAACGAGATGAAACGCGATGAGATGAAACGAGATACGCGATAATGCTAAACGTCATGCATCTCGCGCAACTAAACATGGTTCGCAAAACAGACGTTTCCATTGCAAATATAGAAGAGATGATTAAATTCGCGTACGTCCTTTTCTAGGATATACATGTATAAACCATAGAATAAATAGAGGTTTGAAAAAAACTGACCTTGTAAGAGAACTGGTCGAACATTCTGCAAACGTCGACGTCGTTACCGAGTATCGTATAACCGGCGTCCATGCTGTCCCGCCGTTTCTTGTCGCTGCCTAGAACGAGGCTTCTGTAAGTGAAAATCGTTCGTCGAACGATAAGGACAGAAATTTCGCGGCAAGCCAGTACCAAATAAACTGATCGCAATTGCACCGACTATGCCGTCGCTCATCGTCCCGCGGCTTCTGCCGTGGTCACCCTGCGGCTCGCCACCCTCTTCAACTGTTTCTCCTTTGATCCCCGCTCTCCTTGCTCCTTTTTCGTGAATAAATCTCTCGTAATACCAATTAACACGACACACGAATCATCCTCCTCGATCTGATTCAAATGTTCAGCCAAGTTAGTAGCTGCGCAGCCTTATCGAATCACTGATCGCGAATCGAATTGATTCGACCGATCAATCCAACACGCGGCCATATACGAGTTTCTCCCGTATGGCATCGTGAAATTTCATTTTCATCGCGATTTCGATTTCGTTACCGATTTCGTTACCGATTCCGATGCCAATGCCAATGCCAATGCCAATAGCGATAACGATACCGATACCGATACCGATACCGATACCGGTGCCGATACCGATACCAATAGCGATACCGATTTCGGTACCGATTCCGATACCGATACCGATACCGGTGCCAATTCTGATACCAATTACAATGCCGATTTCGATAAAAATGCTAATACCGATATCGATACCGATTCCGTCTTCGACTCTAATCAAGGTAAGCTAATCGAAAACGGTACTTGGTTAGTTATACGTCATAATCGTTTTTTGATAATTTCCCTTTTACGTTTCCCTCGAGATTCCGATGCTAAAATTTTTCACGTACCGCGATCTTCTCTTTGGAAAACATTCGTTCTTTCTCAAGATCGTTCACTCGAATCTTAGACACGATAGTCTAAACCGCGTAAGAGTATAACGCGATCGTAGATCCTATTCGATCGTACCCTTTCCCCGACGTATCAACTACGATATGCACCTTTTCGTTGGAACAATCATGGAACTATTACTAAAAAATAGTTCTAAAAATGGTTCTTTCGAGTTTGTCGATGATCGATTTCATCTCTGCGTCGCTTTCTTCCTCTCCTCTCCGTTATCTTCTACTTTTCTTGCCTTTCTCTTCTTTAAACTCGTTTGCCTTCGTCTACTTTTCAATTTCGACGAGGCTAGTATACGCGAGTGACACACAGCCCACGCGTCACTCGCATCGAGCGTATTTAATACTTAATCTTTAACTCGCGAGAAATGAACTTGGAATTACATATACATATGTACGTACTTCGATGATCGTTACTTTTGCGTTTACGTCACCATTCACGTCGGCTGTTTGTTAGTTAACCTAACAAAGTTAACCCGATTCGAACGAAATTGTCACCGATATAGAGATTTCACGATCGTAACCGTCGAAATACCGGCTTACCGCTGCCGGCTGTGAAACCGGAGCACGTGCATGAACCGCGTTTTTCGCTTATGGATGTCGCTTTGTTCTCGGATCTGTTTCCTTTTAACCATCTAACACCGACCACGACCACCGACTGCGCACCGGTACCGGCAATGGCAACGTCGACGCTCAGAGCGAAAGCAACGAGGACGATCGTGACGTTGGTGGTGGTGCTACTGCCGACGCCACTGCCGCCGCCACCGACGCCATCACCGCCGCCGCCGTACCCGCTGCTGCTACCACCACCACCGCCACCACCACCACCATCGCCACCACCACTACCACCACCACTACCACCACCACTGCCGCCGCCGCCGCCACCGCCGTCGTCGCCGCCGCTGCCGCCAATGTTGAACATACTGTCAGTGGTGGTGGATGTAATACCACCGAAGTAGGGGGTGGTGATGAAACGGTAGTGGAGGTAACGGTGACACTAGTAGTGGTAACAGTTCAGATCTCTCCCCCCCATCCCTCTCTCTTTTTCTCTCTCTCATTTCCTCTTTCTCTTTATCTCCTAACCTTTCATCCCATTCTTTTGCTCGATTGTATGTTTATTTATCTGTTTGCCAAGAGCTTTCTTGAGTACTGTGTGAATACCTAAACGCGCATAGAGTAAATAATGGAATAAGAAAAGAAGAAAAATTGGCGAATCGTAGCAATAATTTCGAGTGTACGTTGCAACGACCTCTACATATACGCATATGAAAATTGCTAATCCGGAAATAATTCGCATGCTAGTCGTCGCGATTTCCTTCTTTCGATGTTACTCCTTGGAACACGTATACACGTATATACGCGTAGATGAAAAGTTAAAGGACGATTCGTGTTTTGCTCGGTCCGTTTCTAGCAAGCTACCTATTACCGTAAGATTCCAAGGTAGTAACAAAGGTAGTAGAAAGAAGAGGAGAACACGGCAGTTTTAGCGGGAACGATGTTGAAGTATCAAGACGCGTGATTAATGCGACGATAAATTTGTGGAAAAATCGGTCAGGGTCGAGAACTAGAAATTACGGCTTCGACATGAACGGTCACGTGGATCGCACGTGGGTTTCATTCATGAAAGTCACCCGTAGGTCTCGGAGGTGGCGTCAGCTGTGGTAACGGTAGTGGTAAGTAGCGGTCGGTGGTGGTAGGTAGTGGAGGAAGGTAGTGGTAGGTAATGGTAAGCAATGGCAGATAGTGGTAGTGATTTTGAAATGGCGAAGATCGAGTTGGCGTATAATTTGCAGTAGCGATAGCGGCATTGCTGCAAATTTAATCATTTCCATGGTTCTTTCGCTATAACGCGGATGTGGTTACATGTTCCTAGCGATTATGCAATACCGAGAAACGCGAGCATCGTTTCATGCCGCGTAGACGTTAAAAATATCGATTTAAAAAACAGGAAATTTACCGTGCTATCGGATAACGTACACGGGTATATTTACACTGCACATATATACGCGTGCTTTGATCGCGAACGATAAATCGATCGATCGTGAAACAAAAAGCGTATAACATTTCTCGTTTTTTATTTCTTTTCTCTTTGCCTTTCGCTACACTTCTCAAGGTTCAAAGTGTCATTTCCCATTTCTTTTCTTCTCGAGTAGAAGTATGCTCCATTCGCGTGTCGACTACACCACGCTCCGATTACCATTCTTATCTATGGTTCTCGAGCCCTGGTGTTGTTCGAGCAACGAGCTTGACATCGTGCCACGAATACTCTATAATCGGAACGACTCCAGGGTTACGCTCCATTCATATCCTCTCTCTCTCTTTCTCTCTCTCTCTCTTTTTCTCCGTTTCATCCAACCTTTTCTATCGACGGTCCCCTCTTTTTATCCCCTTGTATCCCTTTCGTACTATCCGCCTCTAAGCAATTTACTTCGGTAAAGAGTATCGCGCGATATAATCGAAATTTTATCCGGTTAGTTGGATAAAAAATAGACAAACGCGAATGCGAATTTTCGATCCGTATAGCAAATGTTCGGGAATCATCGGTATCGAACTGTCACTTCGTAAGTTTCACCGTATGTTGTTCCGTTTCGGCCTACCGATTCGTTCCTACATACATACATACATACATACATACATACATACATACTTCCTCCTCTCATCTTCTTCAAAAGCGATTTGTTTTAGATCCCCTAAACCCCAACCCCTAGGCTCCCACCCCTGCCGCTACCCCTACCCTTGGCTCTTCACTATTTTCCTTTCCTCCGGATGAGTCCAGATATAAACGCGCATGCCGCGCGACGCGTATACTTTTCTGTATGTTCGCCAAAGCATCGTACATACGTTTAGATTTCCGAGTCTCGTCGAGCGCGCGCATATCCCACGGGAATCAATATCCGCGTGTTTCTCCGCTTCCTCTCCCTTCTTTCCCTTCTTCCACGTTCTCATACTCGTCCTCCTCGTGCCTCTTGCCTCTTGCCTCGCGCATCGCACCTCGCGACTCGCGCCTCTGCGCTCCGCTACTCGACAACTTATCAACTCGCCCGCTCGCCTACCCTCTTTCCCCCCGATTCTCTCTGCCTCTTCCTCCTCCGCCTCCTCCACCTCCTCCGCCCTCTGCCTCCACCCTCTGCCTCTGCCTCAGCCTCTGCCTCTGCCTCTGCCTCTGCCTCTGCCTCTGCCTCTGCCTCTGCCTCTGCCTCTGCCTCTGCCATACTCTCGGCCTCTCTTCCTCGCTCTCTTTATGGCCCTTCATCCCTCGATCTTTCTCTCCTTCTCCCTCCATCTCCCGCCGCCCTGCCCCGCCTACCCTTTATCGGCCGGTTCCTTTTCCTTCCCCGTTTGGCCGCACCTCCTTCGATACTGCATCGTACTGTTCGCCATCCGTCTCTGATAAACGTGATTTAGAGAAAAGGGTGGTGAGTATACGACCATCCGCCACCTCTCTCTTCTCCGCTGTAGATCAGTCTTCGTTTGTCGCACTTGCTATTCTATACCACCGCGTACCTCTGTCCCTCGAACCCAGACCTACCTTCCGTTTCCTCCTCCTCCTCCTCCTCCTCCTCTTTCCACCCGACTTTCGTCCCTTCCTTGTCCGTAATATGGTATTCTCCGTTTACTCGCGGTCCTCGCGGCCCGTAGCCTTCGGTCCTCCTCACTCTGGCCAACTCCCCCGCCCTCCTTGCGTCACTCCTGACAGCTACTTTTCTCACCATAGTCCACGTACAGCTACAAAACATTCAATCTTGACGTAAAGTCGACGCGAAATGCATCTTTTTTACTCGGGTACACTCTTTCTTTCCCTCCCTATCTCTCTCTCTCTCTCTCTCTCTTTCTCTCTGCCCCTCCCCTTCGATTTCACGGATAATTTGGACAAGATAAGGGAAGAACGGCGATTAATCGATCTCACGACCCTGCGTACGTAGATTTGCTCCGCACCAGAATCGCACGTGGATTCTTCGCGGATTCGAAAGAACGAGAGAAACACGCGAGGGAGGAGAAAGAAAAATCGTATATCGAAGAATGTATAACGTAATTTAGCAAGTTTGGTCGTTGGACGGAAACGATGGAGGAAAGTCGTGGATGTAATGCAACGCGAAGACGAGTTAGCCGATAATCGGGGCAACGATCGAGATAATAAGGTGGCAGGAGGAGGAGAGAAGAGGAAAAAGGCTCGTGAGATGCTTGGTTTAGGTATCGCGCGATTGTCCATAATCACCCCCTATGGCAAGGTGCACGTTGGACGAAAGTTTGAGAAAAACGGCGAATAGAGATTAAGCGATCACCGATATATATATATATATATATAAATATTGGAGAGAAAGTAACGCGAGAAGAGGTTGGAGGCGTTCTCGTTTTGATTGCACGCGATCGAGCAAACTAGTACGTATACGCTTGTCGCGACGCAGCACGCTGATGCGCTTCATCGAAGCGTTCGCTGAAACGAACTGTACGGTTAAATCGAGCGTCGTCTAATCTCGTAAAAGAAATTTTGCATCGTTACCGAGCAGCATCGACGCTCTACAAAGCTTCTTTCGGTCGAATGATCCGCCGCAAAAACATTAGCGCGATTAACGCGCGATATCGCGATTCAGCCGTTGCCCCCACGAGCATTTAAAAACCTCTCGCCGCGTTTTAAAACAACCGCCAACGAGAAAACCATTCGCCAACATTTCCTATCGCGTCTCTTTAACTTTCTTATAAAATACCATATCGCTATTTCAACCCGTTCCACGAGTAAACCACGTATATGTAGGTATATATACGTATGGTGCACGCGTCACAGGTAGCGACACGTGTAGCGTGGGAGAAACGAAAGAACGTAAACGAAGAGGTAAGTCTTAAGGATTTTCGATATTTTACAAACGCGAAACGAGGATGGTGGACTACGATGGATTTTATTACGAACGTGTTTCCGCGTGCAATCGCGATCAGCGTTTCGTTCGTTTAGGCGAAAGCAAACGAGAGCAAACGAGAGCAAACGTAAGGAAAAGATCCTGGAACCAGAAAGGGGATTATGGGAAATCGGGAAATCGTGAAGGAACGAAGGAATAAATGAAATGCGTGGTAGGCGAAGGAAGAGAGACGAAAGCGAGAGAAAATAAGGGAACAGCAGAGGGGAGAAAAGAACCCGTGGAAAAGAACGTTGAAAGCACGGGAGAGAGGTTGTGCGTGAAGGAGAGAAAGAGAGAAAAAGAAAAAATAAAAGGGAAAAAGAATAAAAGGAACCGGCTCTGCTCGCCAGCTGACGGTCTCGTGCCGCAACCCGAAACTCTTTTCGAAGATTCGGTTGCCGGTATTTGTATATCACGTATGGTATATACCTGCGCGACTTGACTGGTTTTGCGCTACCTGCCGTTGCTGTCCCTCGCGACACTGGCTACACTCGATCTTTATCGATTCCGCTCGATCGATTCCGCTATGCAACCTTTCGCTCGTATATACGCTTCCATCGCTGCGAAATAATCTGCTCGCATCTTTGACCGTTGCTAAAAGCTCCACGGACAATACGGAATTTCGCTTGTACGATAGAAGAAATTGTCGCGGATGGGAACGATGTCGTTCGCATTCGTTGTTCCTCCTCTTGCGCAATTCTCTTCGTCCGCTCGCTCGTCTTCGTCGCATTCCCGTTGGTATTGATCCGTTGAGTTTTCGAAAGTAAAATAGGTTATGCCGTTGAATCGCACGGAACTACAACTCCGGACAGCAACGAACGAGACGAAACGGTGGTGTGCACGGTGGAACCGAAACGGTGAGAACCGGAACGAAAAGACCGACCGACCGACCGACGAGTCGAATCTACGGATGGACACCACGGTAATACGTATACACGTATATGCCAGCACATCGCGTCAACTGCATCTACCTGTCTACTTATGTCTATGTCTATGCGTGGATACTGCCTATATCGATGTGCAAGTTTACACGAAGAAGAAAGCCTGGTTACAGCAAGAGGGCCGAGGGGAACGGTTGGAAGGCCAACTGACGAAGGGAGAGGAAGAGACGGGGAGTTTGCAAAGTTTCGAGATTCAAGAGCGCTGCTCTCAATACGACAAGTTTGTGCAAACAAGAACTTACTTGGAAGGATGGATAATGTCGCAGATAAATCAACGAAATTTAATAAATCGACGTCTCTAAAACTTTCGTTTAATTGTGTCTTCTTGCCCGCCCACCTCTCCCTTCCTCTCTTTCTCACTCAGTTATATTACCAATTGCATCCGTGTCTTCTTGCAACGTCGTCTCCAAGCTGCACTTTTCCAGGCCGATCGTACAGCGAAACAAAATCTACTTGCTAATCACGCGTTCGTTCGTTCTCCTATTCTTTCTCGTACTAACGTCATCGATTCCACTCATAGCCAGCCCTTTGATACCACGTTAGTTTATCGCTCGTACCCTAACTGCCGACAGATTTCTTTGATTATTAACTTCAGGAAACCGTCTATCGTGTGCTTCGCGATACTCGTTCATACGATAAAAAGCTACACGCCGACTGAAAAAGTTCGCGATTGATAATGCGAATAAGAAGACAAAAAGAAGAGTAGAAAAATGTAGACGAGAATAGTAGAAAAAGGAGGGGAAAGCGCGTATCATCGTCGGCATGTCATATTTATTATCAAATTTCTTTCTTTTATGTCTTCTCGCTTTCCTTCTTTCAATCGCCCTCATCCTATTTTAGCACCCTTTTCGGGACTAGCTACCCGAGGGAATCAATAACCGACGAGGAAGCGACTGTAGATTCGGGAACTAGCGGAGAGAAGGGGAGATACGAGGAACCAAAGAGTACCGAGGGGCGTCGCGTCGAGTAGAAGAGCTCCCCGCTGTTCTGGGAGGGTGTCGGAGGGTGCAACAGGGACCGCGAACTTTAGGGTGGAGGTGGCACGCGAGAGAGTCGACGCTTGGCTCCGCCTCCGGCACGCGACCAGCACGCGACCACTGCCATCGACCACGCCGTCGGTCTAGGCCACCGCCACCACCGCCAACGCCACCGCCGCCACCGCCGCCACCACCGCCGCCAGGATTCGCGGGTGGTTCGAAAGCCTTCTGTTCGCTCGGCGGAAGTAAATGCACCATACTAACCGGCACCGGGAACGCCGCGGCGGCGAAGTCGGGGAAGAAGCCCTGCGGTAGGTTACCACCGAGCAACGAGTGATGAGGAAATCCACCGTCGTCGCCGGGATGAGGCGGCAGACCTGCCAACGGATGAGTCATCTGCGTAGGCGGCTGGACGGCCTTCACGTTGTTGTTCAGCGAATTCATCACTACCTCGCCCGTCGTCGCGCCGGTGCAGTCCCTTCTCAGTTGTTCCAGTTTCAAACTTTTCCCGTATTTCCCGCGCACGTACATGAGCAGACTGTTGTACGGTATCCCGAAGATCCTGCTAGCCTGCGACGTGGTCATCTTCTTGTTCCACACGTGCTGCAGCGCCTCGGTCAGCTCCGCGTTTGTCCAAGACCTAGGTGGTCCTCCCCTGGGCGCGCTGTGCTGACCTTTCGGCCTGCCGACCGGCAGACCTCGGCTACCGTGGTCACCCCATCTTCGCGGCGCCTCGCCGTCGCCCCTGTGTTTCTTTGGCTTTTTCCCCGGATGATGACCGCCGAGACCCGCCGCGCCGAACAACCCGTGCAGCGTTTCCGGTTTAAAGCTATCGTGCAGATCCGCCAATAGGGATCCCCTGTCGAGAGCACCGGCGTGTGGGAACAGCCCGCCACCTAGCGACGCGACGCCGTCTAACGGGAACATGGCCGTCACGGAGCTTCGTCGCGGCGTCAACGGGGATTCTTGCTGTTGCTGTTGCTGTTGCTGCTGTTGATACGGATGCGTTCGATTGGACCGGTGCGGACTGCTCTCTCGCGGATGGTGACCCTGAGGCGGAGGTGGCAGTTGGCTCTGCGGATGATTCGGCAACCACTGGGCCGCCAGCTGGCCCAGACTCGTCAGGTACTCGCTGTGGTGATGCGGCGGCGTCAACGACAGAGCCGACATCGTTGGCAGGCCTGCCGCGGCCGCCGCCGCCGCCGCTGCTGCCGCAGCAGACGGAATATCTTGGAGGGAACCGTCAGGGTGCAGCAGACTCGTGCCGGTTAACGGTGATCCCCTGGGACTACTCGCCGCTTCGCTGCTCTCCGCCTTCACGTGATGTTGCTCCGCTCCACTCGGCGACACGGATCTCTTCATCGAGAGATTCTCCGCCATGTCCTCCAGTTGTTGCTGGTTCTGCGAGCTCGTCGAGGACTGTTGTTGCTGTTGCTGATGATGTTGTTGCTGCTGGTGCTGCTGCTGCTGCTGTTGCAGCTGCTGCGGCTGTTGGTGCCCACCGGTCAGATTCAGACCGCTCACCGGCGGACTCAGACTCGCCGGTGGATGAGGTCGACTGAGGTCCTGCGGCACCAGCTCGCCGGATCTCCTTCGCGGCCGGGCCTGTTTTCGCCGGGGTAACAGCGGCGATCCGCAACTCTCTCGCAACTCGCGCATCCCAAAGTTCAAGTGGCCCATGTGCGGTAACCTATCGCGATGGTCCCTCGCAGGATGAAAAATGGTCGGTGTGGTCACCGGCGCTGGTTCCCGCGTCGATGGTGGCGCCGTGCTCTCCGACGCGTTGTCATCCTCCTCGGGGGTGCCTTGTCTGGCGCCCTCGGGCGTCGACGGCTCGCCGAGGAGAAGGTCCGCGGTCGGCGTTTCCGGCGGCGACGTCGGCCTGGGCTCCGACGACGCTAGTCCACGCACCTGCAGGCTCTCCGCGGCCCTCATCAGTCCTGGAAGCTCCTCTCGGCCGACTCTCACCTCGCCACGGTACATGAAGTCGATCAGCGCCGCTACCTCGTGGCCGGGAAAGTCCTTCAGCACGATCACCGGATGTTTGCAGGGGTGCTCCGCGAATATCCTCTCGAAGAATGGACTGTAATTCAAACGACTCCGTTTATTTCCAGTTTAGATTATCGCGTAGTTAACGTTTCTTTCGAGTTTCTTATCACACGAGTTAGAAAAAGTAGCGACAGGCTGTTGAAGGATCGGTGAAACAGGTTGTAGTTATCCGATCTTTCCTCCGTGGTATCTGCGGCTGATAAATCATTCGAACGAACGGGAATTTGTTCATGGACGATAAAACGTGACGGTTAATGCGCGTAAATTTCACGGAATCGCGTTCCCTCGACATCGGTACCGTTTTTGCTACCGCCATTTTGTATTTCCTACCGGTTCACGCGTTGTCACTATGATCCGCGAAAATTTTTCCCTAATAACAAGAACGTAGAATCAAAGAGCGTTACGTTTGGTATTATCGGAGATATTCGTAGTTCCTAGAACCCTCAATAGAGTTCTCACGGAGTTCTCCGTGTATCTTAATTGTATAATTAGTTTCTAGATGGCGGTTGCATCGCGGTCACGATCGTATAAAATTTCTTTCATGATTGTACGAAACGAATTTTTCTTGAACCAGTGTCACTCGTAAACGTTCCCTTCTATGTCTGTTAAGGGTGATCATGCATCGTGTGCATGGAGAAATAAAATGACAAAAATGTACTACACGTATGCGTTCTATACCATCGTTCCCGTTTACGTCTGCCGGCTCTTTTGTTTCTTATAAGACGATTATGTCTGATTTACTCCGCCATTATCAAACACGCGACCCTTGCTTAAAACGAGAACCGAGTATGCATAATCTTTACGATGTCTAAAAAGGAGATTGCAAATTCTACGACGTATAGGCTTATTTATAGGTTATCTTGCCACTGCTCTAGCTTGCGATCAATTTTTAACCGATTTAGTGCACGTGTACATTCCTCGTGGCATATTCGTGTTTCATTTCGGTTCGAAACGATCGATTGTTTCTTGATTTATGTATAAACGAGGAGTAGACGTATCTTACACGAAGCATATCTAATATCGGTGTTAATATTAAAAAGTTCCATAGATGAGATCGGAAGGTTCCTTTAGAAGAGGATAGTTGCATCGGCAAGATGATTTTTTAAAACAATCGCTAGATTCAGTTTCCGTTTCCTGGTAACTATGCAATGGCCGATATATCTCGATCTAATCGTGGTTTCTATCTTTCTAATGTCATTCTTTCATCTTCAACAGGTCATTAGCCCGATGACAAACGAGAAGAAGCAGCCATGCTATTGACCACACCTGTTTTATAATATTCCTTAAGCTAGAAAGGTTATCAACGAAGCAAAGGAACTTGGTTTCTCATTGTCAGAGATAAATATACCTAAGGAAAATTCGAAAAAGTACGAATTGCTCGATGAAGATACTTATTTTCATTATCTGTTACAGCAGGCCCTGGCTATGCCACCTTTTGACTCATTCGGTAGGTTTATGGAACAGACGAAGAGAACATTCGGAGTCTTCTGGATTTCACGAGTAAGCAAAGGGAGTAACGATCCGCCGCCACCACCGCCACCGCCACCGCTACCACCACCGCTCGCGCCGCCACCGCCGCCGCCGCCACATCCAACGCTACCGGTACCGCCACTGCCATCGTCACCCCTATCGCCACTGTCGCTATCATCGCCATCGTCGTCCCCGTCCCCGTCCTCGTCCCCGTCATCCTCGCTATTTAGCGTTATCGTTACCATCGTCCTTTTTATCTCCATCGGCTTCGTTTACGATTACGCAAAGGCCAAGTAATCCGTCTCGCATCATTTTCCACTCTATCTCTCCAATCCTTACTTATCTCCTTTTTATTATTTCTCATCTTTGAACCTTACAAATTTCTCCTATTCAATTTATTACTTTCGCCTTATAATTTATCACATTCTAGCTTTATCTCTATATCCTAAACTCATTTTATTCTATTATCTTAATGCGTCTTTCGTTATTCTATTTTTCTTACTAAACTATACCATAGTCTATTAAACGTAAAATAAAGCACATTGCTTCTTTCGCCTTATGAATTGAATTTAACGTTTACATATAATTTATACGATATACGATCGATTTCTCTTATACTGTCATCGTAATAACTTCGGTACGATAATTGCGAGAAACCGTTATATATGTAAATTGCGAAAATCAGTTATTAACGCGTTTAATCTTAACGTATTTATTTCATTTATCTTGCTTTTCTTCTAACTACATGTCCGTTTTTCTTTCACCACTTGTGTATTTCCACCTACGAACCAATCAGTCGACTAACCTCTTATAATCAGTCCGCCGCGGTTAAGCAATCGCCCAGTTATCGGTCAGTCTGTCAATGAATGCGTTACATAGCGAACCAATCAGTTAAATAACCGGTTAATCAACCAGTTAGACAGCTTGTTTTCTATCTTCTACCAACTTTTTATCACCGACTTCTTACTATTCTATTCTACTCTCGTGCAATCAATTTCAAACTTAAATGAAATACTCTGGTGAAATATGAGGCTCATTTCCGTCACCCCACCTCCTCTCTTCTTTCTTCGCTCAACTTTTTCCATCTCCTCAATTTCTTTTTTTATTTCGTTTCACTCGTGGATTACCACCCTGTTCGATTTTCTTCATTTTACCACGATTCCAACTATTATTATTTCTTACCTTTCTCTCCCAAATTGTGTTCTTTAACGCGAACAATTAATAAATTATTGATAGAAAGCAAAAATATATATTTCACTGGTCTATTCTACGTTACGAGCCTCGAGGTGTTAATGTTCGCTGAATATCTATACGTAAAAAGATGATACGAATAATTCGAAATTAAACACTTGGGTATGCCTATTTTCTCTCCACTTACGATCCATTGAGACTATAAAAAGCTGTTTTCTTTCTGACTTTTCCTTCTTATTACGTACATATTAAGAAACCATCCTTACACGTCTTTCTCTGTGTGTTTGATTTAAACAAAATCTCGTCATTTTTACCAGTTCAAATATAATGAAATGCTACTTTGATAACTTTTACAAATTTTTCTAATCTTAACGTGAATTTTAATATGAATTTTAATGTGATATGAAACAATTTTATTTCAAACTTCTTTTTATTTATTTTCTTATTCTAAACCAGGATCATTAATTAATATACAATAACCTGTTGATAAATCAATCGGTAAGTACAAAATTTCATACAAAGGTACGGTCATGTCGATTCTAGTTCCATTAATAGTTCACTATGTTTTTGCGTTATTCTTGCTTTTTTCAGTTTTTCCTCGTCATACCTACAAAAATATGTTGTACTTGTGTATGTGAAAAGGGAGAAAAGGTACATATATATTACATAATATATTTATGATAAATTAAAACACACACAAGTATATTATGATTACTAAGAAGAACAAAGAAATAAAAAGCAAAGGAGGGCAATCAGCGAACAAAGTAGAAATAGAAAAGCAAATTTTCTCTTCCTTACCGATTCCATTAACCCTTTGTTGTGTAATAAGGTAGAGAAAGGGAACTAGAGAAATTTGCAACATCTTCATCCGTCCAATCGATGAGAGGAAATTCTACTTGTACAAACGTGCTCTCGCTTAACCGTGCAAGATTATTATACATTTCTCTTTCCTTCCAATTTAATCGCTTTCCAAGCAATAATATTCTTAATTGTGGTTTCGATGCAGCGAAATGTTTTATTGTCAAAGCGACATCGTTATCCTTGTTCTCCAAATCATATAACTCAACATTGTATCTATCATTTCAATCGAATTAGTTTCGAATTAGTTTCGAAACGAAACGATATCGTTTTCATGTTACTTTTACAGCGATTAAAAAAAATTCATTACTATTTTAACATGACATTATACTTACCTGTTCTTAAGTTCATGAAAGAATTCATTCGTGTCCAAAGTTAGAATATCCGATTTAAAACAAATCGCATGCAGTTTCAACTTTGGACAATGTCGCAATTTGTTACCAGCGATACGAGCGAGATGTATCATAATGACTGACTCTTCGCTACCGTCTAAATATATCCACACTTCTTCCGGTTTCTTATAGTAATTCCTACAACGAACGAAAGAGAAAGAAAACAAAGGAAAATTCCATGATGCTTTATAATCGATACAAATAATCGATACTTTTTCCAGTTGTAGAGGCATTACACGAATTTCTTGAAGGAACCCTCGTAAACTGATCCATGCTGAAACTTTCCTATTAATCTTTCGTATTTCGAAAGACAATCCACGTGTGGTGTTCGATCGTAATGTATTAGCACATTTGTTGGAATTCGATCGCAAAACATTTCTTTTGCTTTTTCGGTCTCCTTCTCATCCTCACTTTCTATAGTTACGCGTGCTTTATAATATCTAATAAACATTTTTCATTATTTACCAATTTTTCACGCGATACGATATAAAAATTCACCATTCGAGTTCATGTCCAGTCTATTTTACTTCTTTATATTATATTTCATTTTATTACCTATTAGATTCTGGATATGAGCCAAAAGTAACATTTGGATATTCTCGTGTAACTTCGTACAAAGCGCTTGCGAACGATTCCTCTCTTGCGTTTACGTAAACTTCAGTTATTGCAAAACTTGTATAGTTAGCAAAACATTCCTACAAAAACAAAATTTCTATAATTCTTTTTATAAATCTTTTTTCTATAATTAAACTAGATATTTAAACTAGATAGATTATTATAATTAAAGCAACTATTGGACATAATGTACCTTGCATAATGCCTGAAAAGAAGTTTCAAAAAACATAGGTGATCCAGGAAATATATAAACATTCTGTATTACTACGCAAGGATAAGCAAGCTTTTCTCCTGTTACTTTGTTTGTCCCAAATTTAAGCACAGACTTAGTTGGTATCTAAAATTCAAGAATATGTTTACCTACATTATCAGAGAATTATCAACGTACTATTACTTCTACTTCCTGCTCCGTTATCACTTACATATGCCATTTTATAAGCAGGTGAAGGAAAAGTTCCACAGCTGAAACAATTTTGTATAATATCCACTAATGTTGGGTGATAGTGTAATGTGTCGTTAAAGGCCAATGCGGTAGCTACAAAAACATTTTCATTACATATTCCTATAAACTTTTAGACTGGATATTACCTTCGTATGTAACATCATCATGAGTTGGTCCTATACCACCAGATGTAAAAACATAGTTGAACATTTTCGAAAAGTACTTTATTTCTTTTGCAATGTCTTCAAGATCATCTCGTATAACTGCAATCTACAAAAGAATGGAAAGAAAAAATCAATTGGAACAAGAAATAATAGCAAAAGGCAATAGTAATCAATAGGTGAAGTATAGATATTATAGATGAGATTATACCTACCTTTTGAACCTTGACTCCATGCTTATAAAGCAAGTTACACGCATAAGAACAGTTGGTATCCTTTACTTGGGCTTTTAAAATTTCGTTCCCAATTACTAAGTAAGACAGAAGTAATTTAATATCAACAAACATTAGTAGGACATGCAAACGTGTTTTAATCAATCATTAGTAGACCAATATTACCGATTATTCCAGCCGTTGGGTGTCTTCCACTACTTTTCAACCGAATTAGTGTCCAACTCATGGTTGTTCGCCAACAACACTTCAATAAAACTTTTATCACGTAATGATGTAAATTTATCATAACGCTTTAACCTCACAATTAACAATTATACAATGTACAAGTATTACTAAAGGATAACGCAGTTATAGAAGGCTACGCAGCGCCTCCAAACTTAAATATTCCCGACCCATTTTTGCCAGTTAATACATAGCTCTATAAGCGATAAAGTATATTTTATACTTTCATATATTTGCACATGTTAACTACATGTCGATATACAAAATTACTTAATTATTCTAATTATAGTATACATATATACGTTCTTCTTTAATATCAGTTTCACTTTCGAATTAAATGTTCATATCTATAAGCATTTCTTCATTTCAAACGCAATTACTTCTTTCTTGTGTAATACGGAAAATCGTGTTAACTATAAATAAAATAGAATAAAAGAAAACGATTTATAAATGGATTTACAATTTAATTTCCGTTAATAATTTCAAAGAAAATTACATATTTGTAACTACTTGTAACATTTCAAGCATCTATAAGATATTTGTCCTTTCTGTTACATTTTCTCCAACATTTTCATAAGATGGCTAGTTCAAAATTACGAGAATCTGCTTTGAAGTCGTCAAAACAGTTGTACAAATTTTTGCTGCGAGAATGCGAAAGATTGCCAAAGGAAGCACAGGGATTTTACAAATTTTCGGTTAAGCAGGTAAACTATACCAACTTTTTACCTTAACAAATACGTTTTAAGAATCATTTTATTAATATGATTCTAGTTAGTCAATGACTATTTCCAACATAACCTATCTTGTATTTTTTTACGTTCTTGTAGAGTTTCAAACAACACTTACTTGAAACAGATAAGGAGCGCATTCGGCAAATTATGGAAAAAGCAGTACAAGATGCAGGCTGGGTTGTTAAAAAGGTATATAGAATTTTCATTGTTATTAATATATATTTTGAATCTGTTCTGTAATGATTTTTAAAAATATTATTTTTAGTATACTAATTCAGAAGGGACAAAGAAATTAACATGAAGATGCTGCTTACAATATAGGTAGATTCTGTAATTTATCATTTAGTAAAAACAGAATTTGTAATTGTATCATATAAAGAATGGATTTTGAAACCATAATACGTGATGAAAATGCTATTAATGCATCGCAATTTTTTAAAGCCATCAATATTTGGCGTCGTAATCCTCAAACTATAAACCGTAGAATTCTTGCATCCATCGAAATATTAAATATTGAAGTTAATTGCAATTTCTTAGAAATATTTGAACATGTCAATGCCATAGATGTTTCAACCATAGTTATAGAACATCAAAGAGATAACATTGATAATGCAAAACTATTGGAAGCATTGCATATTTCCAATCAGGTGGCTATTACAACATCCAATACAAAGATCCATCTATATGTAGCAAAACAATTGCCACGTATGCCACACATATTTTCTACTGGTATCGAATTCTTTTTATGGAAAAGTGAAGACAGTTGCATAGTAAATATCCACAAACCCTTTTTTACGCATAAACAATCTCTTGGTGCCAGGATGGCATTTATGTTACAACATGGAAAAGATGGTTTTACATCTGTTAGTGTCTGTCAAGTGAATAATGTTAAATGTGATCTTAGCATCGAATGGTTAAAGAAGAAACTTCTCCCTTGTATCTTGAAATGGGCAAGGAATGAGACAGAGATAATACAGATTCCGGTGTCTTCATTGAATCTTGTATCAACTGAAAAATATGCAAAATTATATTACAAATTGAAAGAGAAGTATAGTACAACATTGATAAAGAATTGGCCAGAAAATACCGATCCAATTAAATTTGTTTATGAAGACATCGCAATCGCGTCTTATTTACTGTTGTTGTGGGAAAAAGAGAGATTTGAGAAGGGAACTAACAATTTACAATCATTCCTTGATTTAGGATGTGGCAATGGTTTACTTGTGTATATTTTATTTAACGAAGGTCATCGCGGATTAGGTATCGATTTACGAAGGAGAAAAATTTGGGATTTGTACCCATCTGAGACTCCATTGCAAGTACGTATAAATACAATTAATACGAAATATTCAGTTTGTATGATTATTTTGTACATACGTATAGCTGATGAAATTTACTGAATTAATCTGTACAGGTTTGTACTATCGTTCCATCATCCGCAACAATATATCCAGAAGTAGATTGGATTATTGGAAATCATTCGGATGAGCTAACACCGTGGATTCCAATAATTGCAGCACGTAGTTCAAATAATTGTCGCTTTTTTTTGTTACCATGTTGTTCGTACGAACTTAATGGTACAAAGTATCAGAGACATTGTGCTTCAAAGAGCCAATATTCAGAGTATATTGATTATGTAAGAAATATATGTGTTCAGTGTGGTTTTATGACACATCTTGACAAATTAAGGATTCCTTCTACAAAACGAATATGCCTGATTGGATGGGAAAGAACACACGAAGACATTAAAAGCCGGGAGGATCGCATTCAACAAATACTAAGTGCAAAAACAACTGTAACTCGGCAAAAATGTGGATCAAATGAATCGAATGATAATACAATTGAGGAATGGACATGTGATTTTAAGCCAAGGGATAAAGTGGAAAAAGTACGAAACTGTACACAATTAGATAAAACATTAATTACAGATATTATCAATATCGTATCAAAACAATTACTTCGCGAAGGCCGTATTATATCTATCGAGGGAGCGACCAAGAAATTTTGGAACGCTGGTAGATGTCTTGAACTACGTGAAATCGCTGAATCGATTCCAAGAGAAGTTATGATTCATTTACGAAAAGAATGCGGTGGCCTTCAAACTTTACTGAAAAATCATAGTCATATATTTCGCGTTACTCAAGGAAAAGTGGAATTTAGAATACCTGGAGCAGAAAGATTTCACGAAAAATCGAAGAAAAAAAAGTTAACATTACCACGAACGAAGACTAAGCCTTGTTGGTTTTATGAAAATCATCCGAATAGTTGTCCCGCAACTGAAACAAAATGTAATTATAGGCATTAATATAATTATTTGATGAACACAGAACAGTTGTGTTTCACTATCATTCATATCGTTGTTAAAATTACACGTTAAAAATTTATTTTTGCTTTTATACAAATTAGCGAATGTTTTATACACTGCACCCAACGGATTATTTCTTTACGAGATTACGTACGAATTAGGTATTTAATATGTTAATCGTCATACATAGGAAGAACATCGAATATTATTGTCTCTATTTTCTGATCGATATCCTGCAATTATCGTTTTCAATTAAGGAGGAAACATTTAATTAAAAAAAAAAAAAAAGTAACGATAGTTTGTACCAGATGCGTGTTACTTAAGAAGCTCGACAAAAGATATGTTGTCCAAACTTAAACTTTTAGCTTCGATAGTGTTTTCTTGAAGAGATGCTTTGGGTAAGAAGGATTGACGCACGCGCTTCCATTTCCTAACGTCGATGGCATCCAACTGATGAACACGTTTCACATGTGTTCGAAGATTGCCTTTTTGCGTAAAAGAATATTCACAGTACGGACAAACATATGGCCGATCGCCAGTATGGTGTTTTTGGTGCATCTGAAGAGTTGATTTTTGAGCAAATGATTTCGTACACAAATCACATTTGTATGGTCGTTCACCAGTGTGAATTCGCTTATGCCTTTCAACTTGGTACGGTTTTGTAAATGTTTTCCCACAAATGTCGCACTCCTTTTTAGACAGATTTCCTTTAACTGCTGGCTTTTCTGCTACTACTGATAACGCCTTTTTCGCTGGCACCTTTGAGAGTGATGGCTCTAACTGCGTTGTCACAGTTGATACCGCTAAAAGACAGTTATTCGATGGCGTTTTTAATATTTGTTCTATATGAGTTTCTTCCTTTGTATGCTCGTTACTAATATCAGACGTAACGCTGGATGTCGCTAATGTACATCCAGTATCAGAAACAACAACCGGTCGGTGATACGAGTTATTAGCCGATGATGCTGATGATGCTGATGATGCTGATGATGCAGATGACTGTGACAGTAACGATTCTTCGGTTTGAATGGTAACAAGACCATGTGTCAAAAGAAAATGTAAATTCGTAACTAATTGATTGCTTTCATTTATCGACATTATTGTTTGATTATTATTCGATACAATACCCTCAGTATCGAAATTAATTTGATCAGATAAACAGGTAGTTGCTGTCTCAATATTATATGCTTCTAAATGGGAAGCTAATCCTGTGACTGTTTGTGTTAGTTGTTCCTGTCGTACTGGTTGTTTTGATTCGAAACTATTCATCTCCTCTTTCTTTTCGTCAAATTTTTCAAGACCTGCTGCCACTTCAGCTATAACTGCAACCTTTAAATGCTTTTGTCTTCTCTTTGGATTATCTTTGCATTCCCGGGCATGTTTCAACAAATGCACTTTTCTATGACCGGAAGTTCGAAATCTTGAATCACAAATAGGGCACCTAAATGGTTTTGAACCTTTGGGATAAATAGACGAAATTTATTAAATAATTTTAAAACATGTACGAAAACAATAAATATAGTTTTTTTTTTTTGTAGAGATCCTTAATATTCATTTCACTTACCTGTATGCAAACGCATGTGAACTTTCAAACTGCCTTTAGTTGCAAACAGACTATTGCATACGTGGCAACGAAATGTTTTCTTCCCAGTATGAACTTTAGTATGTGAATCCAATGTACATTTTACAGCAAAACTTTTATTGCAATAATCACACTTGTATGGCCGTTCTCCGGTATGTGTGCGTACATGTCTTATAAGATCACTTGGTTTACGAAAAGTTTTCGGGCAATATTTACATTTATTTGTATATTCCTTCTGTTCCTTTTTGTCTATCAAGATATTCTATATGTGTAATAACATTTAATTAATGATACTTTATCGTTCCTCCCCTCCCCTTTTTCTCACTTTTTTTCTCATACAGTAGCGACGAAAGAAAATAAATAGTTATAATAAATTTACCTCTACACGATCCATTACTTCTCTTTCCGCTACTGTATCTAGAAGAACTTTCTCTGAAACAGCGGAATCCGGATCTATTACGATATTATTCAAAGGAAGATGACCATTTTCAATCGGTTGCACTTCCGATGAAAGCATCGAATTTTCTGAAACGTTATTTATTTCTGATGTGTTCCACATTAGTGTTTCATGAATTTTATTGTGTGATTTCAATTCGATTTTGCTATTAAAGTGCTTCTCACATGAAATGCACTTAAACGATCTACAGCAAAACACAAAGTAAAATGGTAAAAATTACAATTCATCATTATCACATTTCTTTTGATACTCACTGTTTTACAATATGAATCTTTGAATGCCTATTTAATCCACCGTTTGTGTAAAATTTAGAAGAGCACTCTGTGCACTGATACTCTTTTGTTCCACGATGGCTTGTCAAATGTTCCTAAAAAAAAAAAAAAAATTCATATTAAATTTTAATGATATCAATTATCAAATATAATGATGTATATCATTGATTGAATTAAGAAAGATTAACTAGAAGAGATAGAAAAACTCCTATTTATTTTAGGATATTTACTTTCAACCCAACTGTTGTAAATCCTTGTTGACTACACATATGACATTGCAATAGAGATTGTTCCTCAGATATTTTAGCAGTAGTAGCAGTGGTTTGAACGATTTCTGGAACATCGGGTGGCAAACCATGTATATTTGGTTGCCCTTTAAAATCTTGTAACGTTTCCCGTAACTCTTCTCTAGAGAATTTAAGTATATGATTATTACAACTGCTTTTAATTTACCCATTACAAATGTATCGTGTCATAGAAAACATTTTTTTCTGTACATATTTAAAACTGGCAGGTCTGTGATTAGTTAAGGAAGAGAAATAATAAGAACTTACGTAAAGAATATCGGGTTGATTGTGCATTGCTTGTTAATAGTACCCTTGTTGTTCTCTTCTATTGTGAATTCATGTGCTACACTCTCTTTTTTAGGAAAATTTTGTTGAGAAACAAACATTACTGCTTGCACACTAGATCTTTCTGATTGTTCAACATTTAGATTATCTGGTGTTGTAACACAAACAGAAAGTCGATGTTCATCTTTCACACTTCTAGGTAATATACTTGCCATGTTAGTTGAATTTCTTGTATCTAATCCGATATCAATTTCAGCATCAGACTAAAAGGTAAAACCTTTACTTATTAGATTCTTTTTTTAATGCAGGTAGTCCATGATTCGAAATTCAATTTACATATTTATCTTACTTGCAAGGCAACATGGTCCATCTCAAATGAACCAATCTGTGATGAAAATACATGTCCTTCAGATGATTCTACATTACTATTACTGTTACTGCTATTATTGTTTTCATATATAACATTTAACACAGGCTGTGAGTGTTCTTTTATATGATCAAAATCATTGGTATTTGCACTACTTGAGTGTCTTGAATGATTACTTCCCAAGTTAAGGTTCATCCCAATATTAAAAAGTTGTTGATTCAATGTCTCTTCTATCTCCCGTATGCTTTCCTAAAAATTAAACATTTCCGTTTTCAAAAAACAATTGCTATCATCTCTTTTATTTAGTTATTTAGTTATTTTTACTGGCAATTAGTTATTACAATATATACCGGGGTGAGTGCCTGATCGCTAGAGTAAACCGGCATCGTAACTGAGCCAGCTTCATCCGCGTGTAACATCTGTGAATTTTCTGAAAGGATAGATGTCATATATAAGATTGATGTTCAATGAATGGTCCTTTGATATTTAAATCATATACAGTGAAACGTATTGAAACATACGATTGATAAACGTTGTAGCATCACAGTTTGGCGATAAACCTTGTCTTACTTTTTCCTTTTCTTCGGTAATGCTTTGAAATTCTGGAAAAGTTTGCGAAAACTCTGATCCAAGTTGTGACTGAAATGATAATTCAACTGATCCAAGACGAGAAAGTGCAAGATTATCTGAAAAGGTAGAAGAGGACGCTGTGACGATGGTAGGGGTGGTAGTGGTAGCGGCGGTGGTAATGATAGAAATATTGTCAGTAATAGTGGAATTAATAGTAGTGATAGAGACAGAGGAGGTACAAGATGATTCAAGCGTCGCCGCTTGTTTAGAACTTTCCTTCATATTCGGTTTGTCTGAAGCTTGTTCTTGCATTTTGATTTTTTGTTGTTCCAGCTGCTACAGATTTATGAAAGAAAAAAAAAAAAATAACATTTCATCATTAATTATGAATCCAATTCTATTTTTTCCTTTTCTTTTTTTTTTTTTTTTTTTTTTTTTTTTTTTTTGTAACAGATATCGTACCCGTTGTGCCAATTCATGTTTATGTATTTTCATGTGTTTCCGGCAATTGGCGTAAGTTTTAAAAGTCTTGTGACAATAAGGACACATAAACGGCCTTTTATTACTATGAGTAACCAAGTGTCTTTTCATACTGCTTTGTGTAGAGAATTTCGCATTACAAACAGAACAACCGTATGGTCTCGAATCTTCATGGGTATTCAAATGTGATTTTAATACGCTATTTGATGTAAATCTCCTGAAATAATTTAAACCATTTATTACTTCTTCATCAAATTGGATATATACAATAGCAGAGTGTATACGTAGAGAAAAAGATAAAGCAATAAATTTTCTAATATAAATGAATATATTTATCTAAAAAAGAAGAAAAGAAAAGAGAGGTTGTAACTTGTAAATAATGCCGTAGATAAGCATTTTATTTGTAAATATACCTGTCACACTTAATGCATTTATAAGGACGTTCACCCGTGTGACGACGATGATGCTGCTTTAAATGGCTGATCTTTCTGAATGCTGCCTGACAAATCCAACATTTATGTGGTCTAGCTTGATCAACAGCTGTATCGAAAACACGTTTTTCCTTCGAAGATACCTGTGCCACGCAAATTTTGTTTCCCGCGTCGCTAATTATTAACGGTTCTTGCAAGATCACTTGAGGTACTAGTCTTTCTGCTTCTGGAGATATCTTTGATTTACCCTTTATTTGAGACTTCGACTGATTAGCAGTATGAGTATCAGTATCGATTGTGACGTGCATGTTGAGATCCTTATCGTTGTCAATGGATTTATTGAAATAATTTTCGGATTTTGTGTGCAAACTATCATAAAACGCACTTATTTGGAATTCTATTGAAATAGAATCATTGATTCTATTATGCGAAAAAAGATGTAATAATCACTCACCTGGTATGGGCAATTAAACTACCATGACACACGAATGTTTTGTCGCAAGAACCACAAGCATATCTTTTAATATTTGAATGGGTGCGTTCATGTGCTATCATAGTAGATTTCAAAGCAAATGAACGATAACAGTAGGTGCACTAAAGATACAAATATAAATGACATGTAAAGAAATGAATAAGAATCATCGATACGTATATGACACATATATACATAAAAAAATGTTTCAATATACATAGTACCTTGAAAGGTTTTTCTTGCGTATGTACACGCAAATGACGTATCAAGTCTGACGGTTTCTTGAATTCTTTGTGACAAAATGTACACGCGTACCATCTCACGTTTCCTACGCATCGTTGTTTTATCGTCAAATATTTTCTACAATAATGATGAAAAATGAATTGGTATCAACCGATTTCAACTAACCAACTTTTAGATATATAATATAGATTACCTCGTATCACCGTCAGCTGCACGATCCAACAATGTAACAAAATTAATACGGGCTCCGAATTTTTTCGCTTCCAATATACCTTTGACAAACAAGCTTCGTGAACAGCAAAGTACTAACTAAAAATAATTTTGCCATGATCTTGCAATTTTTCGAGCACAACGCGTACCTTCAGAAGAAGTTTTATTTTTACTAGGGAGACCACTGTTTTTCAGCGCTTGCTGCAAAATATCTTTTTTCATCATGCTTTCCGATAATATACACGATTCGAAATTTGATGATTCTGTAGTTTGATGAGCGTCAGATTCCAAAGACGCTAGTTGTGTTATAACACTGTCCACGGTCGCACGTATATCAGACTCCACATTAGTTGGATGAGTACTACCACTAGTAACATTCTCCTGAAAATCTTATGTATAACAATCTAGCCTCTTCAACAAATCTTATATTATAACAATAATATTAATGTATGTGATAGATAATTCATAATTTACCTCATTTACATCAGTGTGCATACGTTTCATATGACCATTTAAACTGCCAAGCTTTTTAAACACACACGAACAATAATTACATCCATATATAGGTTCTCCTTCTGGGACATTGTGAACTCTCATTATATGCGTGTTCAAATTACCTACAAATATATATTCATGTATCTCTAAAGGTGTAAAAACGATTCATAGACAGTATAGCTATTCAGACTGAACATTAATATGGTGCAAACAGTAAAAATTTACATCATACACAGTTGTGTCGAAAATTACCTTTCTGACTAAATTTGGCATTACAAAATTCACAGGCATGAGGTCGAATGCCATTGTGTTGCCACGTATGAATTTGTAATGAACTTTTTTGCGTGAATGCACGACCGCATACTGTACACTTCAAAATTGAGCAAAAGTTGAGTCGTATTATTGATTAAAAAATATAATTATACAAGGTCAAAATTAGTTTACCTTAAAGGGTTTTTCACCAGTATGCACTCTAATATGCCGCATTAACTGACTTGGTTTCTGAAAAGACTTCAAACATATGGTACATTTATATATTGTTTTATGTTTTGTCCCTCTTTTTGTTTGTTTTACTACTTTTGTCTGCAATTAAAGTAGAAATGAAGTTATAAATTATATAAACATCATCACTTACAATATGCTTGACACTGATTGCATCTTACCCTATAATGCTCACGAATATGGAGTCTATATAAGGCTGGTTGACTGAACTGCTTGTTGCATAATTTACATTTTCGTACTTCTTCGATCGTCCATTTTTCTCCATGAAGCTTCAAATGTGCATCCAATTGAGTCTACAACATTTATGATTAATTTATTATTTATATAATTTTAATTTATCAATGGTAATTAGACTAACAATTTTTTATCTTCACAATTTAAGGAAAATATGTATCAGGAGTGATGTTTATGTACTGTCTTATTTTCACTAAATTAACACAAAATCATATTGTGTTATATTATAGTTATATATTAACTATAATTGATATAATTAATAATAATAAAGTCAGTATGACTAATATTAATACTGACTTTTGTAGAAAAAGCGTCTTCACATTCTGTACAGAATAAATTTTCTTCCTTTTCATGCAACAACATATGAGACTTTAAGCTGGCCATTCTCGCAAACTTTTTACCGCATTCTGGACATTTCGGTTCACCTGTATTATGCGTAGCCATATGAAGCGTAAAATTTGTCTGCAAGTAGTATAAAACGATGGACAATGAAATTTACGTTAAGTTATATATCTCGTTACATAATTTCTTAGTATTGAAAGCATTCAATAAAATGTTGAAGAATGAATAAAATTACTACTACCGGTACATTGAACGACGCGGAGCATTTTGGACATCGATGTGGTTTCTCTTCTGCATGATTTTCCATATGTTTTCGATATAATGTCTGTTTACTAAATTCTTGATGACAAATATCACATGTTAAACTGCTTATATCCTAGAATAAACAAGAACCTTGTTGTTTTACCTTTGTACTGTATACACTTTAAGAAAATATACTTATGTAGTGGTTCACTCATTATTTATAATCATATAAAGAGAAATACAGTATAAGTAATTAAAATTCTGAATTACTTGCAAAGAAATTGCTTTGTTTTTTTTAGGCCTTCCAGGGTTATTCTTTTTCACAGTTACATTTATTGTCTTCTGTTTATAGGTCTTTTCATCCTTTTCATTACTTAATGAATCATTCGGAGGAAGCGATTGATATTCCTGTGTAACTGGTTTCTTGCACTTTACTTCCCTGCATGACTGCAACTTTATTCGATCAGTATTATCAGATTCAATTTCAAAACTTTCTGTTGACTGCTGAAGTTCCGAATCATTGGCAATATCTTCAACGCTTATTTGAAAAATAGGCTGAAATGGTGCATAATTGAGAAATAAGAAAATGCTCTGTAAAATGTATAATGAGATGTAGAAAAACAATGTACCGAATACAATGTTAAATTTCCATTTAGATTTCTTACATCTACTAACGATGCAGCTCCTCCACTTTGTCCAACAAGCATAACTGGAGTTGCAACAATTTCTAACATACCATCTTTATGTTCTGCAAAGGTTACAATGAGTTGCTCTAAATATTTGTTACAAATTCATTTCGAATTTCATTGTAATAAATTCTTACCAGTTACTGCTAAAAGTGTTCGACCATCCTCAGTAGCAACAAGATTTATAGGTATTGCCTCAACATGTGAAGACTCTGTAACTACATTGTGTCGCGTCAACATTTTTTCCATCATTCAAAATCACATATGACCCACGAAGAAAATAATTGTTTGCGTACTATTACACAGCAATGAGAATAACAATGACAATTTTTCAAAACACTAGATACATTCACAAAAATCTCTCATTATGTTAAACACTTCGCGAATGTTTTCGCATAATTCAAATATTTGAATTTCTTTTAAACGATGCATAACTTAGTTTTCTGCCAAAAATAAACTTAACCTATACTTTCACAAGTTGAGAGGTTAATTTCAGCCGTAGGTGTCATTAATATTTGTAAGCGACGATAAAAAAAGTTGAGAGAAAGAAAGAGGGAGCTCATCAGAAAGTAGAAAGAGGAAAACGATAGATACGTATTGGAATATAAGAATGATTTTGCAAATATAAAGATTAGGATAATGGAAAAGGGAAAAAGTGAAAGATGTTCGAAGATGTATAAATTGTGATATTTTTAATTGTAGAATCTATTGATATTTCAACTAACATCGAAGTAATACATTTGATAATGTTATCTTTAAAAGAAAAAATAGGAAGGATGGAGAGTGCACCGAACACAAAATAAAGTGTAATATTATTGTACACGTGGTTGAGTTTAGTATTACATTTGAACATATATAAAAGAAATAGGATGAAAAGGAATGAAGAAACAATAAAAAAGAAATAAAAAAGAATAGAAAAAGTTTGTATAACTAAGTCTTTTTACTAAAACTAAGTTAAGATATGTAAAATAGTTTATTTTAATGTGTAAAAGTTGAGTTATGAGAAATATCGGATAGTTCGAAATCATCATCTGAGAGACAATACTCGTACAGTTTCAACGTTGGTTTCTCCATCTTTGATGTCGACATTTCCATCGATGATATTTCGCGAGATACATTAAGCGATGAAGGAGGAATAATTCTATCGATAGTAGAACACGTACAATTAGAAGGTTCATCTAGTTCTTTATCGAACCGACATTTTAAATTATCAGGCGTTGACAAATGTTTTTCAGAAATATTGTTAGTTGTTATTGAGGAAAAAGATAAATGATCGATTGAATTAAACGAATAGCTATGCGATGTGTAAACTTCGTTATGTTTTGTTGAGTCCGTAGAAATCTCTACAGATTCAATATTTGTACAAATTGCAGTTTCATACGTATGTTGTTTCGTTTTATCGATAGGTGTAGAACACGTGGTTATACCGGATATATGTACTATATGTTCATTGTTTTCTTGTGCGTTAATTTTATTTCCATCTGTTATTTTTTCTACTACTTGTACATCCTTTTTGCAATTTTTTTGTTTCCAAAGTTTTAAGAAGCACTGAGCAAGCGAAATTACTTGTTCTTTACGAATTTTATCAGCTTCTAAAAGCTCGTGCAAGCTAATTAGTATGGTATAACATGATTTTTCCCATTTATTCGACCTCGTTGTAATTTGATCAACAATCTGTCAGGAGTAATCACGAGTTTAATAATAACGAGCATAATAATAAAAGTAATAATAATACAACACGAATTTGTACACGATAAGTATCGTAGAATATACCATTCGCGCAGAAGCATATTTTCGTGCTTTCTCTATAACTGATATTGGTAAGCCGGATAATTCAGCTAAAACAATACCATAGTCATCAGTAGGTGCCACACCATATTTTAATCGATGAGTATAGGTTAATCTGTCATGGCAATTATTGATTTCTAATTCTCGATTGTTTATCGTTTCGAAATATTGACTGAAAGATAATAACTTAAGATGTTAATTCATGGAAAAGTGGAAGAAGGTACATATTCTTCGGTCACGAGAAAGAGAGAAATATTTATCGATAAATTCATATGGAGAAGAATTGCATACTTTGTCACATTGTGGTACAAATCTGCTAGTTTTGTCAGATAAGAATAATGAGTGGCAGCAAAAATAAAAGCAGTTGTATTTAGAAGTTTTTCACATATAGCCCATGCAATTGAAGCACCTTCTTCGATAGCAGTACCCTTGCATAATTCGTCTAAAACGATCAACGAAGTTGGTGTGACAGATCTTAAAATATATTGTGCTTCTTTCATCTAGAAGATAAGAAATTTTATTGTTTCGTGCAATTATAAAGAATATAATCAAATAGAATAGCTCACTTCAAGGGCGAATGTGGACGCATTGCATTCGATATCATCGCGAACGGCTATTTTACAGAATATGAGATCTGCTATACGAAACATTGCTTTTTTAGCCGGTACGAAACAGCCGAGTTGTGCCATTATATGTAATAAAACAATTTGTTTAAGATATGTTGATTTGCCGCTCATATTAGGTCCTGAGATTACACATAAATTCTGAGGTATCGATGCATTCTATAATAAAAAATGAAATTTAATGAATAGCAAATTATAATATAGATAATATAATATATACAAAAATTTGTAATATTCGGTAAAAGAAGAAAACAAATTACAATGTTATTAGGTACAGGGCCATCGAGGCCAAGAACATCCATTATTGGATGTCTCGAATCACATAATTCTAGTTTCGTTCCGAACGATGGTCTCACATATGTTTGAAGAGAACTGATTTGAGCAAGAGATATTATCAGATCCAATTCTGCAATATCCGTACTTAATTGAAATAAACAGCCAATATATTCTCGGATACGTTGCAACAAGTCACAGAGAAGTCTATTTGTACAGAAATACAGATTTTTATTTGAAAACGAAAACCCATTGCGTTCATCCATAAAAAATCTGTGTTAGTATATACATACACGTTGCTCATTAGATGTAATTCTTCGCACGCAATTTTACACTGTTGACTCAATATTGCGATTGCATTGGTAGTCATAGTATACATTCGTTTATTCCTTCGTACCTACAGCCCATCTTATGTTATCAAAGAAAGGTATTTAATAATGTTTGGAAGGGTATAATTACCTCTATGAACTCAGATGGTGGATCAAAGATATTAGTGTTTGAATTTCGAGGTAATATTGCTTGAATATGATAGCCCAGAGAAGCGTTGCAGCTCAAAGACAAAGTTAATTTATATTTAGATGCCAAGTTTTCCACCATAGCTATCGAAGAAAAATAAACGAGGGTAAATTATAATATGATAGATATTATAATTTATATAAATATATGTAAATATATTTAATTATATATTTGGTGAGTATATCGTGTTCAAGAAAAAGGAATTAACGGAAGGAACACTCGATCGTAGCTTTGTCGATTTACAGACTTTTCATGTCGTCGATTAACTCGCAATAGGTTTGTCGGGCAATATCTAATAGATCATTAATTCCTGCTTTGATAGCGAAGCAACGTTGCATATTTGAAGATGAATATCCTGTTACGAATTTTGCATCTGGATGTATTGTTTCGAGAATCCTTTCTCGCATTAGTCTAAATTCGTCACTTTCCAGTTTCTGAGAGGTATTAAAATGCAAAAGAACGATGCTTGTACATATATGTAAAACAAAGTAGAAAATTTGTACAAACCTTTCGCATGCTACAGAAAAGTTGGCTTTCACCCGTTAGTAATATCTTTTCAAGTTCGGGAACAACATCTAATAAATTTTTCAATAATAAAACATAATTTAAATTCTGTTCTGCGTTTTGGACGTTGTTTTCATGTAAAATAGGCGTTGTCGATAAAATTAAAAGTCTATCAGCACCATAAAGTCGGCGTACTATAGGCTACAAAAATGTTTTAAAATTAAGAAAGATGAAGAAAAAGAAGAAAAGAAAAAATATAAAAGAAAAATATGGCAACGCCACTATATGAACCTGAATAAGTGCACGTAGCGAATGGTTGGATACAAGTTCGGCAACAGCAGCTTGGCGCTCAAAAATTGTGCGTTCTTCACAAGGAGGTTGAAGTATATTTGCACGTAAAAGTTTTCTACCCATAGGCGTCGAACATCGGTCCAAGCTACACAATAAACTGATATTTCGTTGACCACATTGCGACTGAACTAATTCCAAGCTCCGTGCGCTTTCCAAATCTATAAATTTCGTGCTATTTTATATTGCATTCCTTACACTCTCTATAACATTTATAATTATTACCTATCATGGTAGCATTCGGGGATCCTTGAAATTCGATTTTCATTGATTTTGGAGTGTAAACAATGCGTTGAGCGTACTCAATGTATTTCAATAGCGCTGCAACTGCAGCTAATGCATAATATCTGTAATCCATTGAAATTAAATTTTAAAGTACACGCATCACGTTTACATTGTACTACAATACTATTACAGGCGATACGGAAGAATGATATATTGTCGTATTGTTATCGGTTTAAAATAATGTTTACTTTTGTTTAACAAATAATTCCACCGAAGAGTATTCAGGGTTGCAAAGAGATTTTATTCGCTCCAATCCTATTGTATCGTTGAAGTGTACGCGAGATATTGCTGTGACTTCTACTTCAGGGAACTTGTCTATTATCGAACGATGAAGGACATTTCTACCTGTAATACGTTCACACATTGTGTCTGGCATTAGAACCTGCAATATCAAAATAGAACCAAAATCAGATTCATTCATTGAATAACCGATTACATTTTATTCGGAGAACGTTCAATAAATTTTGATCGTTGTTTAAATCTGATACGATGCGGACAGATATATTCATAATAACTTACTTCTATCGGGTCAAATAAATATAATTTGCTCAAAGTGTTAATATAGGTTTGAGAATCGCTGATTTGACAAAGAATAATGTGCGGACATTGGATGTTCAGCGCGGCTATCCCCACTTCGGATCTCGCATCACCTCGACCGGTCGTTATCGCTATTTAATTGTATCAAATTAATAAGCCGAAGATTCTGTTAAAACGAGATGATAAACTCACCGAGAACGGTGCCACTAGCAACAGATTCAAGCAAGCTCGAACCACCACCCGTAGTGGTTCTTGTCCCAGATCTAAGAATTATCGAATATCACCGTGCATTATTATCATTGATAAATGCTATTTTGATCGTTTGATCAAAGAAACGAATTATTTCATTCGATAGTTACTTAGAAACGTAATTGCGCGAAGTACTGGTTAAGAAAGACGATGATATCGGAATGGCCTGATTACGTCTTGTACTTCGATATTTTGGGCTTTTCGAGGAACTCGAGTTTGCTGATTTCCAATTTGTTCTTCGCTGTTTCCCCATATCAAATTCCAAGTCTGTATAAAATATATTAATAGAGATACAAGATAAAGAAGTCAGAAAATGTGTATAGACCAGAGATTTATTTCTAGTGATCAATAAAAGAACGTTATAATAAATAATTGGTTAAATTTGCCATGATCATTACGTACGACGTTTCATTAATGGCAAATTGAATTCTTCCCGTGGTCGGGCTGTATTTCGTTTATTCGGTGGTTTTAAAATCGTTTCGGTTCTTATTACGTTCATATTTTGATTCAATTAAAAAATGATACGCAAAGTGGAAAGCAATAACGAAGATTGAATACACGTATAAATATAACGAGAGTCTCCATCGCGCCATCTACATTCTCTCGAAGATAAAAATTTAGTCGTTTCATGCGCGGGAACAATGAAACTGGAAGAGGGAATCATGGAACGAAGGAAAGATCTGTAGAATGACATCCAATTAATGTGTTCGATTGTTTCTTAAATTAGCAATATATAAGATTTATTTACAAATTTGATACCATGTGTCCGTAGGTAATACATACTTCCTTCAATTTCAGGTATCTCGCATATTCAATAAATAATAGTATCACGATTGTTACGAATTTAAAATAAATATCGCTTTATCGTCGGTCTGTAGTTTCATCGGTTCACGTACATATAGATATTTACAAGGCTTAGATTGTCAGGCTCATAAGCTGCCTTAAATGATTTCACAACTATATCGAATAATCGTATTCAACGAAGAAACTACGTTTTTTCGAGTAAAAGAAGTACCATTGTTCGTTCATGTTAAATCTTCGAACAAATCCAGTCTCCATATACGCGTATATAGTCGAGTAAGCGAATAATATTCGCCCTGGGAAGAAAAGCATGATTCACGAATCATTGCCACTCTATAAATATGCCTAAAATGCATAGACAGATGATACATGTCGATCAAATTTGTCGACCTCACACAGCCGATGCGTTTAGTTAAGTGCAAAACTATGTGAAAATTGGTTGTATTCAATTACTAAGAGATATAAAACTTATGGGTTAAACGTTTGTTCTGACGCTTATAGCGAGTTAAGAGTGCACGCATGCAACAATACATAGATACAGGTTACATACGTTACATACGTGCATATTCGCTCAGAGCGTTCGATAATTTTGTCTAATCTATATACGTTATATGTACAAAAAATTGCACACGATCACGGTTTACAAGTACGATACGTAAATAAGTAATTGACACGCTGCGATATAAATGCTTCGTGAGAAAGAAACGCGTTGGTATTTGATGACTGAAATATCAATATTTATGGATCTTCTCTTTTATTAACTCTTACTTTTTTTCTCTTTAGATGCAACGTTCTATCGTGTGTTGCGCATTATACATGACTCTCGAGAGGTACTTTAAACACTTTGGAAGCTAAGCTGGTATCCGGTAAAGATTGTGGACGAGCATTGGTCACGTTAAAGACAACGTTACTTGGGCCGCGAAAGCTAACTTCGATAAGAAAACTAGCATCGGTGAGACCAATACGACCGGTACTTAAATCCGGTGAACTTGTTCTAAGTTGACTTTTCTTCGGCCTATACTCGTTTCTAACCACTCTTTCAGCCTCGACTTGCAGTTTATTATCCAACCAATGCACTTTGTCAAAGTCCTTAGTACCCCCTACAGTATGCCTGCGCTTAATCGATCGTTCGGGCATACCATTCTTTCGTTTTAGTTTCGTCGCACTATCTTTCCTCACAGATTGCCGTCTCTTGCTGATATTACATTCAGTTTTCTCAGTTTTTGTCAGTGATTCCGATCGTTTCAACTTACTGTTGGGGGAATCGGATCTTTCTGAATGTTTATTCAAACTTTCGGATCGTTTCAATTTACCATTGGTTGGTGACGAAAGTCTTTCAGCGGAATGCTTGTTTAAACTTTCAGACCTCTTCAACTTGGACGAAGTGTTTTCAGATCTTTTATTTAAAGATTCCGACCTTTTCAGTCGCGATCTGACTTCAAAATTCGTCAGGCTTTCAAATTTTTCCAGTTTGTTGGAATAATTCGAATCGACATCGTGTCGAAAATCTTTCGCGTCATCGGCTACCTTTCCACCTTGTGCTGACCCAGACGTTTCTTTTTCGATCCTACAACATTCTTGTGCTTCATTCGCACCGGAAATTAATACGTCGACTGTTTCCTTGCTCGATCGCAATTGTTCTTGTTTCGATTCAATCCTTTTACGTACAATAGCACTTCTATCATTGTCCGGTATATCAGCATCCAGTCGATCGACACTACTATTCTCCGTTACCGATGAATCCGTATCTTTCTCTGGGGCATCCTGCATAATTAAAGCAAGCAATGGATGAGTGTATGTGCGTGCACAGAGCGGACGAAGAACGAGTATACTACGATTGATTATTAATTCGCTTTAATCTAATATACTTGCATTTTTTTGACGAACGTATTGATGCTTTTCGATAGACGTTTTATGAAGACTCGGATCCCGATAGCTTTCAACCGAATGAGAATTCACCGATTGAGGTGCAGCCGTTTTGTGTTCGTCTTTTTCTTCTCGCAATCCTCTTCGTTGATTACGTAATTTTTGTGACTCTTTTGTTATCATAGTATCCTCGTCACTGAAGGACAGATTTTCCGTAGTGGATCCACGAATCGTTTGATTCGATGAATTTACAAGAGACCTCCATTTACGATCGAATGTGGTTGTCAAGCTGGTCAAAAGGTCGCTACCTGCAATTCAATCGATTTACTTTAATAGAAATGCGTCGATTATTTGTGATGGAGCCTGTATAAATCGGAAGCGAACGGTTCAACGAGAAACACATACAAAGCATCGAACAGTGGTCGATTATTCTTGACCACAATATAAAATTATGGTCGTTCGCATAACAGCAAACAACGAGCGTGATGTCGAGCGTGATAACGAGGCTTGAAACGTTCGTTAGGAAGATTTCGTTAGGTGGATGAAACAGCGATTACAAGTTTAACAATTCGTCGGATAAATTGCATTTTGTTCACTCTCCTTACTACACGCTAGAATAACTGGTAATAGTCGATCGGTATTTAAGAAACGCCGCGTATCCGTTTAACCCTCATCCACTTCATCTTGGTTCTTCTTCCGTTTCCGATTTTCAGATGTGCGAAGAACTCGAATACAATGAAATTGCGGTATCTTTTATAAGTATAACGTTATTATAAGCAAAGAGGAATGGCAAAAAAAAATAAAAAAAAAAAAAAAGAAAAAAATAAGGAATGATGAAAGAAGAAAAAAGAAAAGATATGAGAAAACGGGGGGAAAACTAAAAGAACGAAGAAAGTTGTTTTAACCCTCATTACTTCCTCCTATTTGATGTGCATCGGGACCAGAGAAGGGGACAAATTAGAGAAAGGTGTTATACGAGAAGAAAGCAAACAGTACAATATAATAATGAATGCAATTCGTTTCTTATTCGAACAGAGCGATACGTATTCTAGAAGTTAAAAATAGTTTAAAATATTAAAACACACGAGAAATCGAAGAGAACGAAAGGAAAAAAAGGCGAAAACCAATATGAAAGCAATAATATCTGTAGCACTCGGTACATTTTTGATCGACAAGAAGTAATTTCTTCCAAAAGAAACGAAAGATAACAGGCAGACATACAAGCAGCAACGGTGTTAATGAATGAGCGAACGAATGGTGAAAATGTTGAATGAAAAACAGAGAATAAAGCAAGAGAAACAGGTAAGACTTTGAATAAAACGTGGAAAATTTGTTAACGTGCGCTTAGCGGAAATAAAGAGTGTAAAGCCATTCGTGTGAGTTAACCATAGTCGAGCAGTTTGCGACTTGGTACTCTTGCTGGCAGACGATGTAATTTACCTCGAAGGAATCTGTTTAAAGTCTTGGAAGATAATCCGGCCCCTGAGCCCGAAGACACCCCTCGCGGTGGTGATTGCTCGACAGGCTCGATAGGCTCCGAGAATTCGGAGGGCTCCGAGGCCGGTATTCCCGAAGAGGATGCGATGGGTGTCGATGATCGTTGCGCGACATTGACGTCGCCTGCGTCTGACACTGACACTGACCCTGGTACTTGCATTCGCCCTGGCATCGACATTGGCATTGGCATTGGTATTGGCATTGGCATTGGCATTGGCATTGACATTGGCATTGGCATTGGCATTGGCATTGGCATTGACATCGGCATTGATATTGGCATTGACATTGGTATTGACATCGGCATCGACATCGGCATTGGCGACGGGCCCGGTGTCTTCGAGGCGGGACCAGGGGAGGTGGCGGTACCATGTAGGTGTGACGATATGTACCACCAAAAACCGGGATTTGCCGTTTGCCTAAGAGTGTTCAACGCATTCGCATCGTCATAATCGACACCCTATCGAGAACATGTACTAACAGCTTCTGGCAGTGACAAACGAGCAAACCATCGAACGTATACAAGCGAGTCTCCTGCCCCTCTTCCATTGCTACACCCACTCGGCTTCTTTCCTTCATCATTCCTTACTAATCCATCTATCAACTATTTTCCTCCATCTACTTTCTCTATCTTTACTTCATTCTATACCTCCTTCTGCTTTCTCGTCTCGTTTCATTTTTTCCCATCGGCTCAACTTTATCGCATATATATCGGTTATACTAGACATTTGTACTATCAGTTTTCATGCAGATTTAGAACTATTACCTTGTGATTTACGAATCTTCCTGATTCAAGATGAAAGGAAAAAGAAAAAGAAAGAATAGAGAGAGGGAGAGGGGAGGGGGAGAGAAAAAAGGAAGGGAATGGTAAAATATATGACACTGGAAAGATTAACATCAACTGGTTACAGACACTGATATGTAATACACCGAGATTTTAGGTGAGACTCGTTTGAAGAACGAGCAGGAGGCAGTTCCAACGCCAAGACCAAAAGCGAGCGATTAAGCGCGCAAGAGGCGAAACTACCATACGAAGAAGCTTTGTTTTTCCATTCTTATATCATTGTATTTAAGGTTCATGCAAATGCGGAGGGAACATTTCTAACGAAAATAACCAAATGCAAGTTTTAAAATGATCGAATCTGACTCGAAGTAAATATGATTACCAGTCACGATGTGCACACGTTGAAACTTCTCTCCAAAGTGTACAATTAATTAATTGATCAAGTTCGACCAACTTTGATCTTGGTATTCAACAGAAAGTGTGTACGCATGCACGAAACAATATATATAGGATGAAGGAAACTGCTTTGAATCCGAATAATTAAAACTATCATGAACGAATCGATGGAGGATAAACAAATTCATAACGATATGCTTAATCTACATAAAGTGCTATGTGCTGTCGTTTCATGTTGCAACGTTTTATCAATTTTCCTGAAAACACTGCAATAACAGAAGGAAAGCGAGTAACAGAAGAAGAAACAGACGAAGATGAAAAAAAAAAGAAAGATGAGAAACGATTTTAGAGTATCAATGAGATAAAAATTAAATAAAATAACCGTATGCATCTATCGTGCAATATTGGTCAGTCGATCATAAATACCTCTTAAGGAATAGCAAAGAACAAATTAAAAGTACCTAGAAAGCTTTTTATTAATGGTCAGAATCTTCTGAGTCCATTGTAGAAAACAAGATCCAGCTAGACTCACCGAGAGCGTCAGAAGCAACGTTACATAGAGAAAAATATAAAGAGAATAAATACATACATAGGACAGGGGAATATGTCTCATGATAATTTTCTATCGAAATAGTGAACACTGAAATCGCGCACATGTTGCATATTTCGAACTTTCTCGGTTCGTACGTTTTCCGATAATTAAAAAAATTCACTCAACAACAAAATATACATCCAGTATTAGAAGACAAATGTCAGTTTAAGTTTTGGAAAATAAAGATATTGACGCTTAAAATATTAAAGAGCATCGATATGTATGTATTAATACTAACCATCGTCTGAGACATCGCTCGAAAGGGGTTTCCGTTGTTGATTGGTCGGTGAAACTGACGACTGAGAAATGTCGTGTGTTTCGTGTAGAGAGTCCAAGCTGCCGTAACGAATAGGTGGTAACGTTGATTGTTCCAATGACTGCTAGTAAATTTCAAGAAATTATACATTGCATATTATATTGTATTATATATGGATGATCTTTCTTCCTATCATAAACGCGATGAGATTTGAATCGATGCAATACACTTACCTCTGTATCGGTTTTCAATTTCTTTATAATGGTGTTTGGAATGTTCTCTGGGGGTAAAATCGCAGTAGGCTCGTCCGTGTGTTGCGTTACTCGTCTAGTGGATATGGGTTGTTGTTGCACAGCTATCGAAAGAGGTGGCATCCGAGCAGTCGATCGAGAACCGATATCAAGGAAGGATTTATCGGTAATTCTGTCACCAAAATTGGACAATCGTGTTGCGGATGAAAGATAAGTAGGCGTTGTCACCGTGGTATCAACTATACTGTCGAGTAGATCATCGTTCTCCATTTCACGTTTAGCCACTTGCCATTCCATCTCGATCCTTCGTCGTTCTTCTTCTCTCTTTTCAGCTTCTCGTCTTTGTCTATTCTGATCTCTTTGTAGCATTGCTTTTGTTTCCTGTTCGAACCTTCGTATACGTTCTTGGGTAGTTGCATTCAATCCTGCGTACGTTCTTATCGCGATCTCGTCATTGCTTTGTTTGGTATCGTTCGAAGCGCTCGAAAGCGTCGAACTTGCGTCGAAGCAGCTCAAGCCAGTCTCGCTAGAGAGTCGTGACGACTCGGAAGCCGACGAGACGGCCGAGCGATGAGCTGGTTGAATCGATGGAACTGACTCTACCGCAACATTTAAATATTTATTCGATTTATCGGGGGAAACATCATCATAGCTATTCAATACATCATGGGTATCTATGGCACAGTCAGTTATGCTACCGTTACCAGCAATAGCGTTATTAATTGCAGTCTCATCGAGCGTCGGAGATCGATTGGATCGATCGATGGAACGATTCGATTGACTCTGACTTTCGTGCATTAAAACGATCTCACTGACTGAACATTGCCTTTCATTCAATGCCATACTCCGTCGATTCTGAAGGTTTTCCACTTCTTGTTTCATCCTCGGCTGAATATGAAACAAATGCAATTATAATGATTAATGTGCATTGGAAATCGGTTAAACAAAGTATAAGTGTACCATCAAGCATTTGATATTTCTCACATTAAACCAAACCTTATCGACTTCGTGAGTTTCGTTGTCAGTTTCATCTTGACATTTCCTTCTTCTTTGTATCTTTCGGTTAGCCGCAGATATAATGGATGATACAATGTCCTTGGCAGATGCCATTTCACGTACTCCTATTTTGAAATTGATTTCGGTTAGGTGAAAATTAAAATATGAATAGAGCATAAATTGCAAAGTAGAAGAATAAATACATATTAATAAAATAGTAATAAGGAAAAGTTAAAATTATGAATGATTACCTTCGACTTTTTGAATATTGTTCAACAAAAGATTATGATTATTACTGGAAGTTGTGGTTTCGATCTCGCTAGCATCGGCTGGAAGGCTAAGATTAACGCTCAGTCTGCTTAAATCGTCCAAATCATCGTCCGAAAAGAACCAGTCGACCTATCGCGGTGTAACCAATAATCCAATCAAAAAATGCTTTTCTTTTGCGTTTTCGTCATCCCTTATACAAGACCAAAAACATCATAGGTCGAGTACATACGTTGTTTAATAAGCTCTCAACGATCCGACACTGGTGTGACATGTCGGTAACCATAGTAACCATATTATCTCTGGAACCACTTGCTCGCACCAACGTAGGACCAAATACAATGGCTAAGTTCTTTGCTTCCATCTTATTGACCTCGCTATGTTCGACAATTCTTTTTAGATGAAACATCAGATACTTGAGAGTCTCGAAATGATGTTCTGGAAGATCTCTCAGCAACTTCCTTATCGTTGTCATCCTTCTCTGAGGATCTTCAACTTTATCAGCATCAATGAACATCGGATATAATTCTGCGGTGAGCAATGAATCCGGAAGCTGTCGAAAGAAGGACTTAAGGAGGGAAGATATTACATTTACATCGCTCCACCTAGGATCCTAAAAGGTGCGAGAAAAAATAAATCCAATGATCGAATAAGTGTATTCCGCGACACAAAAACAGACGGATTATCGTAACAAGAATATGTAGAAAGAAAGATTTTACCTGAAGATTAATATTTTCGAATCCTTTGTTCACGCTGTCTGTTAGATGTGAAATAGCGGCGGTATTACCGGGTACCCTATAGATACCAACGACCTCGAGACCCCTTGCTTCCACAATGTTTGTGCACATTTCAACAATCAATGGTACATACTCCGAGAAAGACGACTGTCCAAAAAATGAAAATGGATAATCCATTACCATATGAAAAAGTATGTTACCAATAAAAGGGAGTTTATATGTAACATAAATGCGTAGAATTACCGGTGGGCAGAGTTCAAGTGGTACTTTGAAAGTAGCACCCTCCGGTGGTAGTTGCGTGGTTGGTGACGAAGGAGATCCGGTTTGACCGTGCATTCTTCGCAATTGTTTCGCAACTCTACCTTTCCATGTCTTAGTTTTTGGAGAAACTAAACTATCGATCATTTGACTCGGTTTCCGAGTTTTATTTATCGGTGATTGACCGGTCGGAGATCTGTTTCTAAAGGACGTTAACTTTTTGATACCTTTGTGTCCTGGAAGAGGACTTAATCGTTGACCTCCACTACCACCACCACTACCACCACCACCACCACCACCACCACTCCCACCACTAGCACTACCACTCGACATTATCATTGCACTAGTATTCGTGGTTGTTTGACACGATGAAGAACTGCTGGTAGGACCTGGAGTTTGTGGAACAGCTTGTTGCTTCAAAGTGCTATTGTGAGTAATTTCCTAAAATATAAAACGAGATTAACATATATACAGACTTCTTGTACGAGATATTTAATATGTGCATAACTGCTAATTATAACATTTTAAACTCACGGACGGTTTTTCAACGGCAGCATGTTCATGTAACGCTCGTAACCAAAGTGCCATGGATGCTGCATCTTCGGTCTGCAGCAAAACCTCTGCATTCGGATTCGCCAATCGTAATACGTGTTTACGTTTTGTATAATCCTCCGCAATATCGACAAGGGAACATCTCACGTCTACGCTTTGAGCTACATTTTCACCGTCGCAGGCCAACGAAGGACTCTAAAGACGATGGAAAATCATTCGCACGTATATAGATTTATTTAATTTATAGTTTTAAAATCAACCAACTTAAAAATTGATATTTCTTTTTAAATACCTGATTTTGACGATCCTTATAAAAGAAGAGAATCGGTCCACGAAGAACGCCCCATAGCTGTTTCCATGAACGA